>NC_091237.1:17567376-17667376 GCF_040958095.1 Procambarus clarkii | reverse complement strand
CTGGCCACATATATCGCTACAATATCGTAACTGGCCACATATATCGCTACAATATCGTAACTGGCCACATATATCGCTACAATATCGTAACTGGCCACATATATCGCTACAATATCGTAACTGGCCATATATATCGCTACAATATCGTAACTGGCCACATATATCGCTACAATATCGTAACTGGCCACATATATCGCTACAATATCGTAACTGGCCACATATATCGCTACAATATCGTAACTGGCCACATATATCGTCGCAGTATCGTAACTGGCCATATATATCGCTACAATATCGTAACTGGCCATATATATCGCTACAATATCGTAACTGGCCATATATATCGCTACAATATCATAATTGGCCATATATATATATATATATATATATATATATATATATATATATATATATCGCTGCAATATCGTAATTGACTATATATCCCGCCATCTACCTTAACTAAAAGTATATATATATATTTATATATATATATATATATATATATATATATATATATATATATATATATATATATATATATATATATATATATATCTTCATCTACCGTGAGTACGCTTCAACCGCCTGCAACTGCGGTATTATCCTCCATGCACAGGACACCCCATATCCCACTTCAATAGAGGAGTAGTCTCATAGACTACGGTACCACTATTGTACCTGCTCCCACCGCGCAATACACGCTGTCAGGATCACCTACCGTACCGTCTCGGAGGTACGATACGCCGTACGGTACGTTTCTAGTGTGCTAGACGCACATTGGAGACGGGGCGAGCTAGCGACTTCTAGTACAACGCGATTCCCAGGCTCAGGAAGACGTACCTCTCCCATTTGGCTGACTATTTGCGTAACAGATGGGGGAGTTTTACGACACGTCGGAGAGGATATGATTATGCTCCGGAAACTGACTTAAACCCGAGCGGAAACTACCGCTTCCCTCTCTCGATGGAGACTAGCAAGGAGGACCCGCTTGAGTGGCGAAGACCTGCGATAAACCTCCGTGTCATCGCTGACCACACATCTGCTACACGTGTGTGTGTGTGTATGTTGCTATACACCTCGATAGTTTCCGCAGTTGATAGCCTAGTTGACTACCAAACTTGCTAAGGGTGGATGTCATACATCCACGGCAACATTGATGATATAAGTCCCTTCCCTTTCAACTGTTACGTCAACCCCCAGCATTTACAAAACAAAGCTGCGGCAATTGCCACGCCAGTCATGGCAAATGGTACAAGAAGCCCCGGCAACTGCCACGTTAATCATGGCAAATGGTACAAGAAACCCCGGCATCTGCCACGCCAGTCATGGCAAATGGTACAAGACGCCCCCGGCAACTGCCACGTCAATCATGGCAAATGGTATAAGAAGCCCCGGCAACTGCCACGTCAATCATAGCAAATGGAACAAGAAGCCCCGGCAACTGCCACGCCAGTCATGGCAAATGGAACAAGAAGCCCCGGCAATTGCCACGTTAGTCAAAGCAGACCCAAAACAAACCCCCCGGCAAGAGCCACAACATTCTTGAGAACTAATATATCATCTTTAGCAAATGCGGTGTTATCAACAACTCCATTTCCTCCCCCCCCCCCCGGCAACCACTCCATCACCCACTGTCATATTAAGATCACAGCAATGGCAGGGATGAGTGTCCCCGGCAACTGCCATACTCCAATATGCACAGCCGTGGCAGCTAACCCAGCGGTTACAAAATCAACCCTGGCAACGGGTACTGTAACTGCCCAGTTGCCACACATATCAGTTGCCAGTGGCAGCTATAAGCAAAACCTATAATCCATATTATACAGTATTTTTTAACGTCTAGGTGGTATGATATTATTGTGGGTTATTATGTAATTAATGTACTGTAATACTTCCTAGTTATGAATGGATATTCATTTCTAAACAAAAAGCTTTTGATTTGATTGGGGTGGACGCTATCTTGACGCTATAGACGCTATACCTTCTCTGGACGCTATCTTGAGGTTATCTTGAGATGATTTCGGGGCTTTTTAGTGTCCCCGCGGCCCGGTCCTCGACCAGGCCTCCACCCCCAGGAAGCAGCCCGTGACAGCTGACTAACACCCAGGTACCTAATTTACTGCTAGGTAACAGGGGCATAGGGTGAAAGAAACTCTGCCCATTGTTTCTCGCCGGCGCCTGGGATCGAACCCAGGACCACAGGATCACAAGTCCAGCGTGCTGTCCGCTCGGCCGACCGGCTCCCACGCTACCATGCATCTACAACCGTAAACTGAGACCACCCACTAAACCACCACCGGTATCTACCGTCCGTGTTTCCAATACTCGGCACTAGCCCCAACAGCTATCTCGCTATCCGCGGTCACCACCAGAGGAGATCCCCCGAAGAGCAGCAATGACTAAGAGTGGTGTAGCGGTCAGCTAGGCTCAGCGGGGATTTTCGTTGCTAACCGCAGGGTTAATATGGCTACACACACACACATACACACACACACACACACACACACACACACACACACACACACACACACACACACACACACACACACACACACACACACACACACACATGGCAGAATTATAAAGGCATTATTTTATTTAAGTATAAAGACTTATCGTGTTTTAAATAATAAAAAGTTGATTATTTAAATAATAAGTTTATTGTTATATTTACACAATAAAATAATTGTGGAAAGTATTATAAATATCGAGATATTGATAGATTGGAATGATTATTTAAGTTATTATTTTAAGCGGTCGAGTTTTACTCAAGCTAGACAGAATTGATGAATACTCGACCTATTTTGTAAGTTAATGCTGCTAAGTTTTTGTTCAACATTTACGATAAGTTAAATTTACAAAATATAATGTGTAGCAATATACAAATAATTATATATATCATTCTATCTACTTTGTAAATTCATGGATATATAGCATTCTATCTAGTTTGTATATTTATGTGAGAGAGAGAAGAGTGATGTTATACACACATTAACACGACCCGCGCTGTGTAACGGAATAGCCGCTCATCGCCTTTCACATTATACGGTCACAAGTGACGACCCAAATATTGGCAGATATATCCCCGCGGAACACCGCCATGGGGATTTTAGCCCGGAACACTGCCACGGGAACATCGCCACAAGGACGTCGGTACAGAAACACTATCACGGAACCACTGCCGCGGGAACGCCACCACGGAAGCACCGCCAAAGGGACATCGCTACGGAGACACCGCTACGGAGACACCATCACGGAGACACCGCTACAGGGACACCGCCATAGGAGACATGAGTAGTTGGTGACACACACACACACACAGTACCCGGGAACCTGTGAGTAACGACACGGGGTGGTCATATACTGGCTTAATCCCACCCTGTTAATAGATGTCACGTCATATCTATCAGGTCGGGAAACACGCGCCGGCTATTGCCCGCCATCACAAATATTAGCACTATCGCTGCCCCATTATTTAGCGATGGATTCTCGTTGCGTCATTATGAGTATGTCGTAAATTCCGTTGGATCACGGCCCGCGGCCCGCGGTGAGGCGCCGGCCCGCCCGCCCACCCGCCGATCCTCGGTAATAACGCTGTTAATTCGTCAGTCAATTGTTCATAGTTATGTAACGGCTTGTCTAGTTTTTTTGTGTTTAATTATGACAGCCTTCTGGTAGCTTGATTTAATATAATGACGGATGTGTGTGTGTCGCTTATTGCAGTTGTTTTGTATATATGATAAAGGTGTTGAAGCCTATTTCAGGGTCGGTGATGCCGGCCATTGTGTGGAGTCCGTGTGAGAATTACTTATTATTAGTAGTATTGTGATTATTACTTATTATTACTTATTAGTCCATAATTGTATCAATGTTTTCTCACTCTATTAAATTCCTTGATATTGATATATTTCTCACTAGAAAATTTATTCGCAGTTGATATAAGCGCTTAATATTTTAAGTTAATCTCAAGCAGCATAATATATAGACGCAAATTATTGTGTTATATTATCGCTTGATATTGGAACTAAAATATTATCTATCACAATGTTTTTTAAAAATCTTCGGAGTGGATTTTTTCCGCTTCTTTATAGATCGCCTTTTAGCATAGATCACCTAACGTCTTTCTACCCCGGTGATAGCATCTTGAGTGATAATATCTAAGACCTCTTGAATATTCTAGGACATAAAGACCTGTATAATCTCGTAGTGAATTACCGTTCTTTCGGGTAATTATTAAAATAACATACATAGGCTATGTATTTAGTTATAAAATAACATACTATGTATTTAGATACATAGGTTTTCTTACGTAAGCTAATATGTATTTAAATATAGAATTTGTCGTATATAAAATAGCCTCATATGAGCCGTAGATATATTTGATCTGAGCAGAGGCCGTAGAGAGCCTATGTTTACAAACCGAAAGCTATTGGTCGTAACATTGTGGAGTATGTTAGGTCGTGTGCAGTGGTGCTCTGTGCCCCTATTTTTAGTGATCAGTTTTACCCTTTCACCGCACTAACAGCACCTTCAGCAGCACTGTGGATGCTGACGGAGAAGTGCTGCCTGGGCCGCGGTGTGTGTGGGGACGCTCTCTCTCACCCCCTTGTATACCGCCTCTCCCTCCTGCAGGATGCCTTACTTCAGTATATGATGCTTCAAATTACCAGTTTCCATATTTCCCTTTAGTTGTCCCCTTAGTGTGTGACACCGGCCGGTCCACTAGTGTGGCACCGGCCGCAAATTCACTTGTCTAGTGGGTGGCCCCGGCGGAGCAGTCCGCCTAGTGGCACCGGCGGAGCAGTCCGCCTAGTGGCACCGGCGGAGCAGTCCGCCTAGTGGCACCGGCGAAGTAGTCCATCTAGCTAGTGTATGGCACCGGCCAGTCTACCTAGCTAGTGTATGGCACCGGCCGGTCTACCTAGCTAGTGTATGGCACCGGCCGGTCCACCTAGCTAGTGTATGGCACCGGCCGGTCCACCTAGCTAGTGTATGGCACCGGCCAGTCCACCTAGCTAGTGTATGGCACCGGCCAGTCCACCTAGCTAGTGTATGGCACCGGCCGGTCCGCCTAGCTAGTGTATGGCACCGGCCGGTCCGCCTAGCTAGTGTATGGCACCGGCCGGTCCACCTAGCTAGTGTATGGCACCGGCCAGTCTACCTAGCTAGTGTATGGCACCGGCCGGTCCGCCTAGCTAGTGTATGGCACCGGCCGGTCCACCTAGCTAGTGTATGGCACCGGTGAAGCAGTTAAACCTAGCTAGTGTATGGCACCGGCCAGTCCACCTAGCTAGTGTATGGCACCGGCGAAGCAGTTAAACCTAGCTAGTGTATGGCACCGGCCAGTCCACCTAGCTAGTGTATGGCACCGGCGAAGCAGTTAAACCTAGCTAGTGTATGGCACCGGCCGGTCCACCTAGCTAGTGTATGGCACCGGCGAAGCAGTTAAACCTAGCTAGTGAGAATCGCACCTTGATGTATACATATCACAAATTATTTGCTTTAAATATTTCGATAAATAACTTCACTGGTAAGGTTTCCCCTCAATTAAAAAAAGGCTTTTTTAAAGCTGAAGTGAATTATAGTACAACGTTAGCATTCTCTTCGACTACAATAATGCTGTAAAGAGATTTTCTTCACTAAACGATCGACACACATGACTGGGATGGGTTTACGACGCGCGGGGTTGAAGGACCCAGCTTAATAAGGTTGTTGTTGTTGTTAAAGATTCACTACCTGGAACAAAAAGTTCCAAGTAACACGGGCTACTTAATAAGGCTCGCCAGACACGGTAACATAAGCCTCACACTTACCTTCCTGTTGAAAAATATCAATGGTGAGGGTGTAGGTGGCTGAGGAGAGGAGTCCAGGGGCGCACTAGCACTAGGTGAAGGAGGCGTCACACACCACCTCAGGTGAGGCGTGCGTCTCACTATTACCTCGGGGGTGAGGGGGAGGCGTCAATACCTCAGGTGAGATACTTTTACCACAGGTGAGGAAAAGCGTCACTACCACAGCCACACCGACACTGAGATAACAGCCCGACGATTGAATCTTCTGGCCGGCCAGGCACACATGAGACGCCTATCACCACACTGGACTTGCCAGTCCGACCACGCAGCAAATCTCGTTGTCACGGCGATTATTAAAGTCCTTGCTTGGGGGCCGCGGATGAGGGCAAATATTTGCAGTCCAGTTTTGTAGTAAGTGAGTAGTAGGACAAGTGTTGATGTGGAAGGGCGCGGGGCAGCACTAGAGGGCTAGGAGAGCTGCGGCGGGAGCCCAACCTTCACACATGAGTACACTGGAGTATTAACACGGGGATCAGACCAGTGCAGGCAGCTCGGGAGAGTTGGTGATGCGTGGTCGACTACTGAAGCGTACGTCGGGGACTAAGGTAGCCAGTCCCTGAAGCGTGCAGCACCCCGTCCACGCTCCGCTCGGCGCAGGGATCCCCGGCCCTCCTGCCCCGCCTCGCTGGCTCCTCCCACTCGCCCCTCTCACCCACCCGGCACCACCTCCCCATTACACCTATTCGCCTCTAGATCTTCCCTCTAACTCTTCCGCCGGGATTGAATATTATCTATAAAGAGTGACTGGTGGTCCTCGTCGGTCCGTCAGTTGTTAGAGTCATGAGGTTAGGCGGTGAGTAAGGGGTTAATTATGTGTTAATGGTGAGGAGCAGCGTGGTAGCTTAGGGGAGGGTGCTAGCGGCGGGGGAAGTGGAGGCGGCGGGGGAGGGCGTGGCCCCAGCATCACATGGACCTGCCGCTCCTCGCCGACCATATTCCCATACCGGCCGCCGCCGCCCACACCGCCGCCGCCGCTCCTCGCCGCCGCCGCCCACACCGCCGCCGCTGCCCACACCGCCGCTCCTCGCCGCCGCTCCTCGCCGCCGCTCCTCGCCGCCGCCCACACCGCCGCTCCTCGCCGCCGCCCACACCGCCGCTCCTCGCCGCCGCCCACACCGCCGCCGCCCGCACTTATCCTGGAATAAATTGAATCATTAAATTGTATACTCCATACTAATTTTTACAAATAAAATTCAATTAAAAAGTCATGAGAAATATACCCACAATTTCCAAAGAAATTAAAGTTAATGTATATTTAGATATAAACCTCTTGATTTATTAGTCAAATAATTATCTGTAACAATACTGTTGCTCATATTGTAGGTAAATGTATCTATTTATTATTTATCGAAGGGTATAATTATTTGAGTAAGTCAATTATATTTAAAAAAATTCACAGAAGAGATCAATTCATTAAAGGACATTAAACGTGCATTCTTTTACACGTAAAAGTAATTTGTATTTATGATTTGATGAGGTAAATCTTCTGATAATATTCAGAGACTTCGCGTCAAGTTTCGTAAATAATCCTTCTGTGCATTCCAAAGAGACAACTTGGATTTTATTCATCTTCTTTTATGCATATTGCTGTTAAAATAAGTCTAAGATATCCGTAATGAGATTAATGTCCAAGTGCAAGGCATTTCAATATAAGTAAATAAAAGTGAGAGAAGTGGACGGGGCGGCGGGTTGGTCGACAATGACGGCTCGACTCTCTGACAGATTGTGGCCGGGGTGGGCGGAGCCTCTCACTCATCACGCCTGATTGGTCACTCCTCGTCACGCTTCCTTCTCATTGGTTACTCGCTCTCGCGCCTCTTCCTCATTGGACCCTTCGTTATCTGCTCCGCCCACTGACGAGCCATGGGAGAGATGTTGTTATCTCTGTGAAAAGAAGGAGATCTCAAAGTAATTCATGGCCAGTACTTCGTTCATAATACGGTTTGTGAAGATTCTATTAAATCATATAGTCACAGTGGCTGTGATCATATTCTGTAAGGGCGAGTGGAGGCGCGGGCCGAGTCATTACACCACAGTCGCCTGTGATCTACTGTCGACATTATACAGCTTAAGGAACCACCTATACCCTCTTCCCGCCCGTCTAATGAACCTCTTGACCGTAAATCACTTCAAGACTCTCAATATAGATGATTTAATTCAATTCATTAAGGCTCAAACTAGGTACGTGATTTCTTGGGTGGCGCGGGGGGGGGCGTGGGGTGGTGCGAGGGGGGGTGGCCGGCCGCCTGCGCCGCCGCCCCCCACGGCTCAGCGCGCCCACCACCCCGGAATCATATGCTACTTGATGTTAAGTCGGGCCAAACCCGGTGAAATTGTATTACATGCCTGCTTGCCGGCTTCTCGGGCGCTGGTCGGGCGGACTCAAGCCCTGGCATTAGGTCAGTTTGGAGCAGGCGGGGGCGCCGACCCCTCGCCACCACATTGTTTGCGTGTGGATGATCTTCCACGGAGAGTGTGGCACAGGCATTACCTCACCTGCTTGTCTAATACTTTATACGTACGAGTCTTCCCAATATATATATATATATATATATATATATATATATATATATATATATATATATATATATATATATATATATATATATATATATATATATATATATATATATTTAATGTATTTACTAAGTGTATCAGAAGATTGTTTAGCCACATAAAGCAAGATACCCTGCAAGAACATCTTAGACAATTAGACTAGGCTAGGGGGTGAGAATGTTAGTTTCGTGTGGTGTGATGGGGGGGATGTGAGCCCAGGGGGTCGAGGGGGGACGCTGGAGCCCCATACCCCCTCCTCAGCCGCTAAACACCCGGGAAGAAGCGTATGTTTACGCAGCGGCGTCAGCGCTATACTCAATTACTCCTCAAAGACGCGACTCTGATCCCTGTTGACCTTCCCCGCTGGTCCGTCGCTCCCCCCTACCTGCAGCTGTTGTGAGGGGGGGGGGAGGGTGTACTGTGGGAGAGGGAGGGATGGTGTACTGTGGCAGGGTACTGTGGGAGAGGGAGGGATGGTGTACTGAAGCAGGGTACTGTGGGAGAGGGAGGGATGGTGTACTGAAGCAGGGTACTGTGGGAGAGGGAGGGATGGTGTACTGTGGCAGGGTACTGTGGGAGAGGGAGGGATGGTGTACTGTGGCAGGGTACTGTGGGAGAGGGAGGGATGGTGTACTGAAGCAGGGTACTGTGGGAGAGGGAGGGATGGTGTACTGAAGCAGGGTACTGTGGGAGAGGGAGGGTTGGTGTACTGTGGGAGAGGGAGGGATGGTGTACTGAAGCAGAGTACTGTGGGAGAGGGAGGGTTGGTGTACTGAAGCAGGGTACTGTGGGAGAGGGAGGGATGGTGTACTGAAGCAGAGTACTGTGGGAGAGGGAGGGTTGGTGTACTGAAGCAGGGTACTGTGGGAGAGGGAGGGTTGGTGTACTGAAGCAGGGTACTGTGGGAGAGGGAGGGATGGTGTACTGAAGCAGAGTACTGTGGGAGAGGGAGGGATGGTGTACTGAAGCAGGGTACAGTGGGAGAGGGAGGGTTGGTGTACTGAAGCAGGGTACTGTGGGAGAGGGAGGGATGGTGTACTGAAGCAGAGTACTGTGGGAGAGGGAGGGATGGTATACTGAAGCAGAGTACTGTGGGAGAGGGAGGGATGGTGTACTGAAGCAGGGTACAGTGGGAGAGGGAGGGTTGGTGTACTGAAGCAGGGTACTGTGGGAGAGGGAGGGATGGTGTACTGAAGCAGAGTACTGTGGGAGAGGGAGGGATGGTGTACTGAAGCAGAGTACTGTGGGAGAGGGAGGGATGGTATACTGAAGCAGGGTACTGTGGGAGAGGGAGGGATGGTATACTGAAGCAGAGTACTGTGGGAGAGGGAGGGATGGTGTACTGAAGCAGAGTACTGTGGGAGAGGGAGGGTTGGTGTACTGAAGCAGGGTACTGTGGGAGAGGGAGGGATGGTATACTGAAGCAGAGTACTGTGGGAGAGGGAGGGATGGTGTACTGAAGCAGGGTACTGTGGGGAAGACAGAACAAAGGGATGTTATACAGACAGAATATATTGTACTAGGCTAGGGGGATAGGGGGTTTAGGATAGGGGGACTTCTGGTACTGTATGGGATAGAAGGGGGTGAGAATAGGTGCTGGAAGATGATGTTCTAGATCTGGAGGCGCCGCTGGCTGCCATGTCGAACCGTAAACACAACTCCCAACTCACCTGCGTGTCGTACCACTCTTCAATTGACTCCAAGTGTCTCTCTCTGACTCCTTCCACTTAATCATAAGTAAGCCTTGCGTAAGGGTTGACTTGACACCACTCTATCTCTTCCCTGTGGCGTATATAGCGACTCCAGCTTCAAACGAGCGTCCCAAGTCGTTCATAATTAGATACGGGCGGCAGTAACTAGAACCATTACAACAACACGGCCGCTAACAAGTGATAAAGCGAGGCAAAAAACCATAACCTGGTTTGTGGAAACCTGATCTCCCGCCGCGTCGGTCATGGCGGGCGGCCGGACCGGCGGTCAGCCGCGATTATACGATTATCAGAGTTTATCGTCACACCTGCTTCATTTGGCGACGCTGGCGTCAGTAACCCGTGTGTGACGCAATTTTTCCCATGGTGTCACACCTGTGATAGGACCTCTTCTCCACACCCCCCCCCCCCAAGCGTAAATACTCCTCACCTCCTCTGTTTCCCGCCTCAAGGTATGGGAGACTATCTTGAGATGATTTCGGGGCTTTTTAGTGTCCCCGCGGCCCGGTTCTCGACCAGGCCTCCACCCCCCAGGAAGCAGCCCGTGACAGCTGACTAACACCCAGGTACCTATTTTACTGCTAGGTAACAGGTAACAATTTACCTAGCAGGTAACCTAACCAGGTTAACTGCAAGCCCCTACAATGACTATGTGTCATTGTAGGGGGTTGGCCGCCTCTTAGGTCTACTCGGCTCCCAAGCCAAGGCTCTCAGCCCAGGTTACCCACTCAGTTACTGGCCAGACCCAACGGTGATTAACTCAGTGATCCTCTTATCATTCAATGCGACTTGAAGTGTGTTTGAGGCACTTCAGTGGTACACGTGTTATTAGTAGATGGTTCAGGTGTGCTTCACGGTGGCACATGTGCTGGTAGCAGGGGGGGGGGAGGGGTTTCAGGCGTGGGCTTCAGGTGTGTGCCACGTGTGGATTCCACGCATACACTGTGCTACTACTTATTCCTCTTTGAATGCCTGTGTATAGTTAAGGTTGTGTATGTGTGTTTGTGGTGGGGCTTGTGAGGTGGAGAAAACCAGCCATTACAGTGTAGTATGCTGAGTATACCTGCTGCTTGGTCAGTAAACTGAGTATACCTGCTGCTTGGTCAGTATAGGCTATTCTGGTGGCATTAATAGCCCTCCGGGGGCTCACAGATTTGCTCAACAGCAAATCAAACTGAACGTGTAAACTTTGGTTTGTGCAGACAAGTGCAAGGGAAGGAGGAGGAGGAGGAGGCGGAGGTATGAAGGAGGTGCCACCTCTTAACCCCCCCCCCCCCCTCCCCCTCGTCAAGCCGAAGGCGAGTTGGGAGGGAGAGTGGGAGGATCTGCCAAATTGCACCAAGAATTACTCTAACGACACTGCTACTGATTTTAGCTCTAGTGATGGTTGTCTGTCTGTCTGTCTCTCTCTCTCTCTCTCTCTCTCTCTCTCTCTCTCTCTCTCTCTCTCTCTCTCTCTCTCTCTCTCTCTCTCTCTCTCTCTCTCTCTCTCTCTCTCTCTCTCTCTCTCTCTCTCTCTCTCTCTCTCTCTCTCTCTCTCTCTCTCTCTCTCTCTCTCTCATCCTGCGTAGCAAAGTGCAGCTCCTTCAGGCTCTTTACATACCTACATACCACCCCATCCCACTTAGTTCTTCGACCAAGTTGCTTGCAAACTTCATGTTTCCCCACAATGTCAGCAGTCGGCCAAGCTTCAGTTCCTCAATGTATACTTTGTTGCCTTCCAAGACGATTGTTATTGTTCTGTTATCTGTTATCTGCAAGCGACCACTTGAAGCTGGTCTTCAGGACCAGCACCAACGAGCGACCACTTGAGGCTGGTCTTCAGGACCAGCACCAACGAGCGACTACTTGAGGTTGGTCTCTAGGACCAGCACCAACGAGCGACCTCTTGAAGCTGGTCTTCAGGACCAGCAGCAACGAGCGACTACTTGAGGTTGGTCTCTAGGACCAGCACCAACGAGCGACCTCTTGAAGCTGGTCTTCAGGACCAGCACCAACGAGCGACCTCTTGAAGCTGGTCTTCAGGACCAGCAGCAACGAGCGACCTCGAGCATGTAAACAGAATACTAAGCCGACTGTCTTCAAGCCACAACTCTTGGAGCTCGAGTGAGCTCTTCGCCCGCCAATCAGAGAGACGGGCTCTTGAATTACGCCACTGAAGACTTGGCACATTAGTGTTCATAGCTCAACCAATCACATCTTAGCATGATGGGAACCCGTTACTGGTAGCAGTAACAGTAACATTCAGCAGCAACAGCAGCAGTGCAGTAACAGCAGCAGCAGTAGTAACAGCAGCAGTAACAGCAGCAGTAGTAACAGCAGCAGGAGCAGCAGGAGGGGGAGTGAGGTGAATCAATAGTTACCAAGTGTAGCATGAACGGTGGAAGGGTCGCCGGCACCCAGATGGTTCCTGCACGCAATTGTTCTCTTTCTCCACGCCACCGCTGACACCCCCCTCCACGCCACCCTCCATGTTACACCCTCCACGCCTCCCTCCATGTTACACCCTCCACGCCACCGCTGACACCCCCCTCCACGCCACCCTCCATGTTACACCCTCCACGCCACCCTCCACGCCACCCTCCATGTTACACCCTCCACGCCACCCTCCATGTTACACCCTCCACGCCACCCTCCATGTTACACCCTCCACGCCACCCTCCATGTTACACCCTCCACGCCACCCTCCATGTTACACCCTCCACGCCACCCTCCACGCCACCCTCCATGTTACACCCTCCACGCCACCCTCCATGTTACACCCTCCACGCCACTCTCCATGTTACACCCTCCACGCCACCCTCCATGTTACACCCTCCATGTTACACCCTCCACGCCACCCTCCACGCCACCCTCCATGTTACACCCTCCACGCCACCCTCCATGTTACACCCTCCACGCCACTCTCCATGTTACACCCTCCACGCCACCCTCCATGTTACACCCTCCACGCCACTCTCCATGTTACACCCTCCACGCCACCCTCCATGTTACACCCTCCACGCCACCCTCCATGTTACACCCTCCACGCCACCCTCCATGTTACACCCTCCACGCCACCCTCCATGTTACACCCTCCACGCCACTCTCCATGTTACACCCTCCACGCCACTCTCCATGTTACACCCTCCACGCCACCCTCCATGTTACACCCCCCACGCCACCCTCCATGTTACACCCTCCACGCCACCGCTGACACCCCCCTCCACGCCACTCTCCATGTTACACCCCCCAAGCCACCCTCCATGTTACACCCTCCACGCCACCGCTGACACCCTCCACGCCACCGCTGACACCCCCCTCCACGCCTCCCTCCACGCCACCGTAGTCACCCTCCATATCCCTTTGTCTCCGCTGACAGTGTATGGTCATACGATAAGCCTGCAAGTGTTGCAAGCTGTTGCAGCTGACAGTGCATCTACAGGAGACAGACCTGTGCTCCCTGGCTACCATTTGTTATCACCGTGTGTGCCTAGATAACGCTTAACAGTTATCCCCAGTGACGCAGTGACGCGACCTTTGTCAAACGTTCTGCTGACAGAGTTTTACGCATTCAGGTGACGTCTGCTCCAGCAGGCGCCGAGCAGAGTCTCCAGATGTACTTGTAGCCGAGACAAGATATACTTGGAGTCTGCTCCTTGTTATAGGTTCTCTTATTCAGCCCATTGCTCCTGTTTAGTTAGTACTTATAGTAAGCACGAGGAGCATAGTACATATATTGACGTAATGGGCGGTTAGAAAGTACAAATCGTTACTGTTGAATTTGGACAAACCGGAAAAGGTTTTGTGTTTATGTTGCAAAGACAAACCTCAACTAACCTAACCTTCTTAGGCCTAATACACGCTGTCTGAGGCCTAATATAGTACATATGTGTGCTATATTAGGCCTTCTTGAGATTATATTGAGATGATTTCGGGGCTTTAGTGTCCCCGCGGCCCGGTCCTCGACCAGGCCTCCACCCTCAGGAAGCAGCCCGTGACAGCTGACTAACACCCAGGTACCTATTTTACTGCTAGGTAACAGGGGCATAGGGTGAAAGAAACTGCCCATTGTTTCTCGCCGGCGCCTGGGATCGAACCCAGGACCACAGGATCACAAGTCCAGTGTGCTGTCTGCTCGGCCGACCGGCTCCCTTAGGCCTAGGAATATTTTAGAGTTTTAGTTTTATTTTCTATCTCTTATCAAGTGAATAGTACAAAATTCTACTAATTGCTTAGTACGTCAATATTTGTACTATAGTGCACATAGTTACAAAAAAGTACTATCTAAACAAGGAAAAGGTTGACAGGAGCATCAGGTGAAAGGAAACAATTGCCCGAACGGTTACGCCCAGACTTGGCTGAATAACGTAACAATATACACATTGTGTATGCGACTCCATCAGGCTCTTCCTAGCCTCTCTAACCACAGTCTTTAATTAAAAACACTATTTTTGGGGCAACTCAAAAAATAGTGTTTTTAAAACTCAAAAAACTCAACTCAAATTCTGTGATGCATTCAGAGCTCAGTGTGGGCTATGGCATTGATGCTGCAATGGTAGGCTTAGTTGTATAGTCCAGCAGCAGGCCTATAGTTATATAATGCTGTAGCAGGCCTATTGTTATATAATGCTGTAGCAGGCCTATTGTTATATAATGCTGTAGCAGGCCTATTGTTATATAATGCTGTAGCAGGTCTATTGTTATATAATGCTGTAGCAGGTCTATACTTATATAATGCTGTAGCAGGCCTATTGTTATATAATGCTGTAGCAGGTCTATTGTTATATAATGCTGTAGCAGGTCTATACTTATATAATGCTGTAGCAGGCCTATAGTTATATAATGCTGTAGCAGGCCTATAGTTATATAATGCTGTAGCAGGTCTATTGTTATATAATGCTGTAGCAGGCCTATAGTTATATAATGCTGTAGCAGGTCTATTGTTATATAATGCTGTAGCAGGCCTATTGTTATATACTGCTGTAGCAGGCCTATTGTTATATAATGCTGTAGCAGGCCTATAGTTATATAATGCTGTAGCAGGCCTATTGTTATATAATGCTGTAGCAGGCCTATAGTTATATAATGCTGTAGCAGGCCTATTGTTATATACTGCTGTAGCAGGCCTATTGTTATATACTGCTGTAGCAGGCCTATTGTTATATAATGCTGTAGCAGGTCTATTGTTATATAATGCTGTAGCAGGCCTATTGTTATATAATGCTGTAGCAGGTCTATTGTTATATAATGCTGTAGCAGGTCTATTGTTATATAATGCTGTAGCAGGTCTATAGTTATATAATGCTGTAGCAGGTCTATTGTTATATAATGCTGTAGCAGGTCTATTGTTATATAATGCTGTAGCAGGTCTATTGTTATATAATGCTGTAGCAGGTCTATTGTTATATAATGCTGTAGCAGGTCTATAGTTATATAATGCTGTAGCAGGTCTATTGTTATATAATGCTGTAGCAGGCCTATAGTTATATAATGCTGTAGCAGGCCTATAGTTATATAATGCTGTAGCAGGCCTATAGTTATATAATGCTGTAGCAGGTCTATTGTTATATAATGCTGTAGCAGGCCTAATTAAATACACTAAGCGATAAGCACAAAAGTAATTTTGTTTTGCGTACCATTAAGTAGTTACATTTCCATGTATTTCAGACACGTCTTATTGCAAGGAAAATATTGCCGTGTCCTGTGCAAGGTAATTCAACATTTACTCAGTTGCAAACCCTCTATACAATATAATTCTTTCCCTTAAGTGAGCGTCTTCTAAACCATACAATATAATTCTTTCCCTTAAGTGAGCGTCTTCTAAACCGAGCGTGGGTGTATATAACCCTAAGAGACATACACAATCACCGTAGTACTTGAGTTAAAAACAAAAAAAAGTATTTTATTGGATTAAAAACTATTTAAATCGAATATTAGGAGTTTAGCCATACTAATCGTAATGGTGACGAGGAGCACCCACCCTGCCACTTCCTCTCCGGACCGCGGTCCGGGACCTACTGGGACACCGGCTCGCGGGAGTCAGTTGCCAGAGGTCTCCAGAACCTTCAACCCGCTGGTCTGTTTGTTCTTGTGCATGATTGATTCAAACAATGACTCGACGCACGCATGCGCATACGCTCGTGCAAGCGCACTAACATATGTATGAATAACGTTGCGCATGTGCGTACGCACACTGGCCTTAGATGTAGCAAAGAAACTAGGAATTGGGACTTGACTAAATTGTCAGATGGCTGCAGTGGGTATGTTGTGTACTAACAAGAAAGGCGGGCTCCAAGAGCCAAAGCTCAACCCCCGCAAGCACAAATAGGTGAGTACACACACACACAAGTGGTGGGGGCTGGTGGTTGTGTGGACAGCGCTCTAGACTCGTGGATCTAGGGACCGGGATTCGATCCCCGGCACCGCCGGAAAAATAAATGGACAGAGTATAAATGGAACAGAGTTTCCTTCATCCTGATGCGCCTGTTACCTAGCGGTAAATAGGTACCTGGGAGTTAAACAGCTGCTACGGGCTGCTTCCTGTGTGTGTGTGAAAGAAAAAATTAGTTATAGTAACAGTTGATTGACAGTTGAGAGGCGGGCCGAAAGAGCAGAGCTCAACTAGATGAACACACACACACACACACACACACACACACACACACACACACACACACACACACACACACACACACACACACACACACACACACACACACACACAACAGACGCGTAAAAGGGCAGGCTGGTGGAAAACACCTTGGAGGAAATGCCGAAGTTCACCATTAATACATAACCCCATTTTTGTTAGGAGAAAACATTTGGAGAAACGCGTAGAGCAGCGTTAATACCAGTTTACAGTAATGTCCCGCTATAAAACTGTGCCCAGCAGGCCAAACTGTCCCAAGTGTCCATCGAGCGTAAACTCTCGCTAAAGTTTAGCAGGAATTCACAGCCTAGCGATATTGAAACCTCAGAAACATAGAAAATACAGCCACCCATTAGAAGGCAGACATTTAGACATAATTGATGCGCCACCCGCGAAAGAAAGGTTGTATTTGTGTAGTGGAAAATGGCTCGCTAGACTATAAAACTAATTATATCGGCCAGTCGATGATTTTGTCAGTTAGGCTTGATATGGCGGCGGTGATGAATTTGGCGGGAACGGCCGCCGATGGTCGTTCGAGAGAGCTATATATATATATCAGGCGTTATAGCGTATATACACCTATATGTATTGTTCTTATAGGCTCCAGGTTTGTGCTACCTGTATGCCCGATGGGTATATGACCTGTCTTGAAGATGTATAGTGGCTCCTGCTGTCTGTAACAAGGGGCTTCTCGCCTGTCTGTCTGTCTTCGTGGCCTGGACAATTCTTTGATGTTCATTTGTTCCACTCGAGGTAACATTTATCGGAATATTATCCATACAGAAACACACAACACCTCATTTTGACTTCCACTCAGGAAGAATCACACTCGCAACACCTCACTTTGACTTCCACTCAGGACGAAACACTTCACACTGACCTTTGCTCTGGGAAGAAACATATCAACATCTCCAAAGTGATTTCCACACAGGTCGAAGGACCAATAACTACCAAACGGTTGTTGCAAAGAGCCCCATTACCCCTCTATTTACTCCTAAACACACACACACACTCTCTCTCTCTCTCTCTCTCTCTCTCTCTCTCTCTCTCTCTCTCTCTCTCTCTCTCTCTCTCTCTCTCTCTCTCTCTCTCTCTCTCTCTCTCTCTCTCTCTCTCTCTCATGAGACCAGCCCCGTGTTAGTGAGGTCGTTTGATTACCGGGTCTTCTCATCATTCTCTCTCTGGCTTATGGCTTAAGTTTCCCCTCTTATGTAGCCATTACCACGTTCCTTATAGCTCTGTTTCTCTCCCTTGTCTCTCGTTTCCCCTTGTCTCATCCCCTCGTTCTCAGCACGTTATTATTGCTCTCTGTCACTGGGTTTCCCACACTCTTTTGTCTCTCTCTCTCTCTCTCTCTCTCTCTCTCTCTCTCTCTCTCTCTCTCTCTCTCTCTCTCTCTCTCTCTCTCTCTCTCTCTCTCTCTCTCTCTCTCTCTCTTTAGCTTCTTTATATGTGTTGTTGAGATCTTTCAGTGGTGTGTTGCTGTCTTTGTCTGTCTGTGTCTCGTGTGTTGCTGTGTATGCTTGTCTGTAGCCTCACGAGGGCAACACACAGCTCTGTATCAGAACTCCGCAACGAAACTTGATGAACAAATAAAATAACACGTGATAATGAGAAATAACACGTGGTGAATAAGAACAAAATAACACACGAACAAAAAATGGCAAACTTGACAAACTAAACACGCGAGAAAAGTAATATATATATATATATATATATATATATATATATATATATATATATATATATATATATATATATATATATATATATATATATATATATATACACTAATTCCACTAACAGGAGGAGGAGTAGCGGTATAGGGATGATGGCAGGGCCAGAGAGGGAGCAATAACAGGGAAGAAGAAGAGAAATAGTGACAATAACAGGAATACAGAGAGGAACAAGAGAGAACACACGACAATAACAACAAGATACAGAACAACAAGAGAGAACAATAACAAGAAGATACAGTAGAACAAGAGAGAACACCCGACAATAACAAGCTCTGACAATACTAACTGGGAAAATACTAGATAGAGGACGGGGAGAGAGAGAGAGAGAGAGATGGAGTGGGGGGAGTGAGTAAGCCATTGTGTGACCTCGGACCAGACAACGAACCCGCCCCAGTTCACCTGAACGACATCATTACCTAGCCAACCATCCCCACTCCCCCCCTCCACTCCCCCCTCCTCCCCATCCCCCGGCCCAAGAGACTTAGAGGGAACAACGTGACAAAACTTCCTCTCCCAACTAACCTGAGCGCAAGGGATTCCAGACCGTCTCGCCATGCTCCTTACGGCTTGTACTCCGGAGGAAGATAGCGATGTACTGAGGATAAGGGGGGGGCGGGAGGAGGGGGGGGGGGGGGATGTGTGACAATGCCAGATGTGGGTTGACCGCTGTTAAGGGGGACGCGGTATTGTTAAGGCTGCTTATAAACAGCCTAACGACCCAACAACAACACTACTAAGAGCTTGTTGATATCCTCGCTCGCCCAAAGGTAGCGGTGTGCACAGTGCCTGCTGGGTTATGGGTGCTCAGTGCCTGCTGGCTGGGTTATGGGTGCACAGTGCCTGCTGGGTTATGGGTGCACAGTGCCTGCTGGGTTATGGGTGCTCAGTGCCTGCTGGCTGGGTTATGGGTGCACAGTGCCTGCTGGGTTATGGGTGCACAGTGCCTGTTGGGTTATGGATGCATAGTGCCTGCTGGGTTATGGGTGCACAGTGCCTGCTGGGTTATGGGTGCACAGTGCCTGCTGGGTTATGGGTGCTCAGTGCCTGCTGGGTTATGTGTACACAGTGCCTGCTGGGTTATGGGTGCTCAGTGCCTGCTGGGTTATGGGTGCTCAGTGCCTGCTGGGTTATGGGTGCTCAGTGCCTGCTGGGTTATGGGTGCTCAGTGCCTGCTGGGTTATGTGTACACAGTGCCTGCTGGGTTATGGGTGCTCAGTGCCTGCTGGGTTATGGGGGCTCAGTGCCTGCTGGGTTATGGGTGCACAGTGCCTGCTGGGTTATGGGTGCACAGTGCCTGCTGGGTTATGGGTGCACAGTGCCTGCTGGGTTATGGGTGCACAGTGCCTGCTGGGTTATGGGTGCACAGTGCCTACTGGGTTATGGGTGCTCAGTGCCTGCTGGCTGGGTTATGGATGCTCAGTGCCTGCTGGCTGGGTTATGGATGCTCAGTGCCTGCTGGCTGGGTTATGGGGGCTCAGTGCCTGCTGGGTTATGGGTGCACAGTGCCTGCTGGGTTATGGGTGCTCAGTGCCTGCTGGGTTATGTGTACACAGTGCCTGCTGGGTTATGGGTGCTCAGTGCCTGCTGGGTTATGGGTGCACAGTGCCTACTGGCCCATGTGTGCACAGTGCCTACTGAGCCATGGGTGCACAGTGCCTACTGGCCCATGTGTGCACAGTGCCTACTGAGCCATGGGTGCACAGTGCCTACTGGCCCATGTGTGCACAGTGCCTACTGAGCCATGGGTGCACAGTGCTTGCTGGGTTACATATGCACAGATCTCTAACCTCTCCCCACAGAGTTGTTGTTGTTAAAGATTCGCTACCTGGAACAAAAAGTTCTAAGTAGCACGGGCTATGGTGAGCCCGTAGTCCCCACAGAGGATAAAACAAGCATATATTGCATGGCCACCTGTGTGGTAGGAAAGCTTTGCGTTTCAATAAGACGCTGTGATGGAGAGGAGCGTTACGTCTTGTTCTTCAATACGTCTTTAGACGTCTTAAGGAACGTCATACAAGATCCCCTTTTACATGTAGACATTATTGAAGATATTGCGCTGCGTTGTTCCTTAAGAACGTTCTTCTCGACACTGACTTTCAGCGTGACACTGTATGAAGAGTGACACTGTATCTAGAGTGACACTGTATCCAGAGTTACACTGTATGAAGAGTGACACTGTATCTAGAGCGACACTGTATCCAGAGTGACACTGTATCCAGAGTGACACTGTATCCATAGTGACACTGTATCCAGAGTGACACTGTATCCAGAGTGACACTGTATCAAGAGTGACACTGTATGAAGAGTGACACTGTATCCAGAGCGACACTGTATCCAGAGTGACACTGTATGAAGAGTGACACTATATCAAGAGTGACACTGTATCCAGAGTGACACTATATCAAGAGTGACACTCAGTCTATCAGTGATAGATGGAGCTCAGTTCCTGCTTCATCAGGGTTGGCAGAGTCACCCATTAAATAAACAGACGGACAGTTAAATTAGCAGAACTAACAATGCTGCGGTACTTCTGAAGTACAGCATAAAAATACACACACACACACACACACACACACACACACACACACACACACACACACACACACACACACACACACACACACACACACACACACACACACATACACCATACACAGTTTCAAATGTAGATATGATAGAGCCCAATAGGCTCAGGAATCTGTACATGAGTCGATTGACAGTTGAGAGGCGGGACCAAAGAGCCAGAGCTCAAATATCCAACAAGCACAATTAGGTGAGTACTCTCTCTCTCTCTCTCTCTCTCTCTCTCTCTCTCTCTCTCTCTCTCTCTCTCTCTCTCTCTCTCTCTCTCTCTCTCTCTCTCTCTCTCTCTCTCTCTCTCTCTCGTAGAAGTAGATCTCAGGAATATGAATTACTTTAACAACTGTACCATGTTCTTTTATCTACATAACAAGAGAGACAGACAGGGAGAGTGAGAGACAGAGACAGAGACACAGAGACAGAGAGAGTTGAAGTGACCAGTCTGGAGCGACCGCACGACGATATCACCATGACAATATCACTTACACTTTTTGGATTGATTGCAATTTAATTACTCGTCTTTTCTCATTCAGATTGTAATGAGCCCCACGCTTAGATTGTTCCGGCTTGTCCCTGATCAAACATTTATAAAAATGTAAACGCCAGGACTCATTTATTCAGCGAATCATTACTCGTCCGATTCCCGAGACGAGGCGAGGGAGAGTGAGTTATATTCCAAAGATAGAATTGTTTCGTGAAGAACTTCCAGCTAGGAGAAAATTAAGCGGGCAGGACGCTTGAGTTGTGTGTTTAGCTTGACGTGGAATATGGAGTGTGAGGTGTAGGAGTTCCTGTTGGTGGGTGAGGTCAGTGCAGCGGTTGGGAGAGTTGGTGGGGGGACAGTTGACTTGATTTTACCCGGCAACGCCACCGCAACCATGCCTGCGCCCCCCTACCTACCCCGCACAAAAACCCCACCCTCCTCCTCCCCACGCCCCCCAGCATCACAGACGCACATCACGCCCACAACCCCCACACGCCCACAACCCCCACACGCCCGCTTCCTGGAGCTCCCGGCAAAAGTTGGCGTTGAGGGCTGGCTTAATTGAATCTAACGAGTGACTGTTACAGTGAAAGGGAGAGAGAGCTGGGATGAAAGGCCTGCCAGAGATGGACAACCTGGGGGACAGAATACAAAAAGAGTAGCAAGTTGTGTCCTGTACACAGAGGGAGTGTACCTTGTTGAGTTTACCTGCGCACACACATGTATACGACCTGTCCAATATTCACTTGGGCAGGTTGGTAGAGCCACGCCCTAAGCTTCGTGCAGGGTCGGCGTTCGATTCCCAAGGGTCCAAATGGCTGGCCAACACTCCTTCACTCCGCCACAGTGTTCTCATAAATACTTACACATCTCACAAGCCTTACAGAATGTCACTTACTTCTATACACGATGTGTGTAGTATAGAATGTGATCCTTCTATACACTCGCTACACTTGGCAGTCGCGGTATATATATATATATATATATATATATATATATATATATATATATATATATATATATATATATATATATATACATATGTCGTACCTAATAGCCAGAACGCACTTCTCAGCCTACTATTCAAGGCCCGATTTGCCTAATAAGCCAAGTTTTCATGAATTAATGTTTTTTCGTCTACCTAACCTACCTAACCTAACCTAACCTGGCTTTTTTTGGCTACCTAACCTAACCTTACCTATAAATATAGGTTAGGTTAGGTTAGGTAGGGTTGGTTAGGTTCGTTCATATATCTACGTTAATTTTAACTCCAATAAAAAAAAATTGACCTCATACATAGAGAAAAGGGTTGCTTTATCATTTCATAAGAAAAAAATTATAGTAAATATATTAATTCAGGAAAACTTGGCTTATTAGGCAAATCGGGCCTTGAATAGTAGGCTGAAAAGTGAGTTCTGGCTACTAGGTACGACATATATATATATATATGTATATATATATATATATATATATATATATATATATATATATATATATATATATATATATGTCGTACCTAGTAGCCAGAACGCACTTCTCAGCCTACTATGCAAGCCCCGATTTGCCTAATAAGCCAAGTTTTCATGAATTAATGTTTTTTCGACTACCTAACCTACCTAACCAAACCTAACCTAACTTTTTCAGCTACCTAACCTAACCTAACCTATAAAGATAGGATAGGTTAGGTTAGGTAGGGTTGGTTAGGTTCGGTCATATATCTACGTTAATTTCAACTCCAATAAAAAAAATTGACCTCATACATAATAAAATGGGTAGCTTTATCATTTCATAAGAAAAAAATTAGAGAAAATATATAAATTCATGAAAACTTGGCTTATTAGGCAAATCGGGCCTTGCATAGTAGGCTCAGAAGTGCGTTCTGGCTACTAAGTACGACATATATATATATATATATATATATATATATATATATATTTTCAAGAGTTTTTACATTCTTGCACATTCGTTCTTAAATCTTATCAGAGAGTGCCAAAGAGTTCCAGAGTGCCAGAGAGTTCCTGAGTGCCAAAGAGTTCCAGAGTGCCAGAGAGTGCCTGAGTGCCATATTGCTTTATTTATGCGAACTGTTTAGGACGGGAATGAACACGCATGTTCAGAACATTTTGATATCTTTTAAAAATGTTCTCAGTTTGGATAACATTTGTATATTTACTCGTAAATGTCATGTATTTTATAAGTTAAATTTGGGAGTGTATATATGCAATGTATGTGTGTGTGTGTGTGTGTGTGTGTGTGTGTGTGTGTGTGTGTGTGTGTGTGTGTGTGTGTGTGTGTGTGTGTGTACTCACCTAGTTGTACTCACCTAGTTGTGTTTGCGGGGTTGAGCTCTGGCTGTTTGGTCCCGCCTCTCAACCGTCAATCAACAGGTGTACAGATTCCTGAGCCTATTCCTGTGTGTGTGTGTGTGTGTGTGTGTGTGTGTGTGTGTGTGTGTGTGTGTGTGTGTGTGTGTGTGTGTGTGTGTGTGCTCACCTAGTTGTACTCACCTAGTTGTGTTTGCGGGGGTTGAGCTCTGGCTCTTTGGTCCCGCCTCTCAACCGTCAATCAACAGGTGTACAGATTCCTGAGCCTATTCCTGTGTGTGTGTGTGTGTTTTCCTTAGCACCTGAACTGAACATTTAACAAAGTTATCCTGCCGTAAAACATCTATTTCAACACAGACTGGTGTGAGGCTTTAGGCTTTTCAAGTTAGTCTTCTCTGAAGCTGTTTTAGCTTTTACTTTTCATGTCATTTTTGCTACCAGACGCAACTACAGGCTAATGTTACAAGATACAGTTACCAGATACACCGCTTTTGCAGAATACACTTAAAGAATACAGCTATGGGGGTACAGCTACAGACTAAAGCTACATGCCACTGAAGCAGGCTATAGCTTCAGCTACAAACTATAGCTACAGGTCAAATCTACAGGCTGCCACAACTGCAGGCAGCAGCTTCAAGCTACAGTTACAGGCTACACGTATGTAGATTGTGCAGGCAAGCCCATTACTGTCACTGTACCGCACCTGCTCACGAAAGCTTGAAATACAAGGAATTTGGATAGAAAATGATTCATTTACAATTTGTGGTTTATATTTCATGTTTAGAACTGTTTGCAAGCAAATAATTAATTCGCCTTCTTGCAACTTGACACCACGACTACCGCACTACCACCAGCACCACACTACCACACCACCACACTACCACACCTCCAGCAACACTCAACCACACTACCACACCACCAGCACCACACCACCACACCACCACACCACCAGCACCACCAGCACCACACTACCACCACCACCACCACCACACTAACACACCTCCAGCACCACTCAACCACACTACCACACCACCAGCACCACACCACCACACTACCACACCTCCAGCACCACACTACCACACCACCAGCACCACCACACCACCAGCACCACACTACCATACCACCACACTACCACACCACCACACCACCACACTACCACACCACCACACCACCACACCACCACACCACCACACTACCGCACCACCACACCACCAGCACCACCACACCACCACACCACCACACCACCAGCACCACCACACCACCACACCACCACACCACCACACCACCACACCACCACACCACCACACCACCACACCACCACACCAGGGGAGAAGACATACCACTATGCCCTGTCCCTCACGTCCTTCATCAGGAGAGGATGGTGGCAGACGGAGCCCCCGTCAGTGACAGGCAGACAGGGGCTCTACGTGAGCCGCCTACAACGGCTTCCACCACGGAGGGAGAGAGTAATCATCTTGAGGTTGTCTTGGGAGGTGATTTCGGGGCTTAGCGTCCCCGCGGCCCGGTCCTTGACCAGGTCTCCTTTTTGTTACACATCCCCCAGAAAGCAGCCCGTAGCAGCTGTCTAACTCCCAGGTACCTATTTATTACTAGGGATGCCTGTCTGCAGAGCTGCTGGTGTAGGTAAGCAGACACACGCGGACGGTAGAACGACGGTCTCGCTTCATGCGGGTCGGCGTTCAATCCCCGACCGTCCATAAGTGGTTGCCCACCATTCCTTTCCCACCGTCCCATCCCTAATCCTTATCCCATGGATCCTTAATCCCCTTCCATGTGCTATATAGTCGTAATGGCTTGTGACGTCACTATGACGTCACTATGACGTGATAATATCCATTCCAGTGCAGGTTTTAGACCCTACTCATGCGCTTCAAGTGGCCATTAAGACTTATAAACAAGGCCTGAGGGGCGCACACCTCAGCCATTAGAGAACACTAACCACAGTGCCCTGATGCCTGGGCAGTATTACCCCCCCTGTGCCCTTCTTTGTGGGGACATGATGCTCATATCGGTCCACCTGATCGGATCTCCCCCCCCACCCCACAAAGGCCGGCCAGGCAGGATTGAAGCTTCTATCGCATCTTGTCATCGGGGGGTTGGCGGGGCTTTGGGGTCTTGATGTCAGATCATCCAACACTATTCAATTTCATGCGTCCACGCCCTCGCCTACGCCCACACAGGCGTGGGCGTGATGTGGGCGGCGGCAAGAGGCCCTGTGTCTTCTTGCCTGGCAGGTGGGCGTGTGTGTGTGTGTTGGGGGTAGTTGGTTGTACACCTGTTCTCAATGTGTGATCGTGTGCAGGGGTCGTTGGTCTCACGTACGTGGGCAGCGATCTCAATGCCTCGTTATTTAGGTTCCTGAATGATGGTCTGAATTTTGGCAATATAGAGTATACTGTTGGGGTTGTTGACCAGACCACACACTAGAAGGTGAAGGGACGACGACGTTTCGGTCCGTCCTGGACCATTCTCAAGTCGATTGTGAGAATGGTCCAGGACGGACCGAAACGTCGTCGTCCCTTCACCTTCTAGTGTGTGGTCTGGTCAACTTACTTCAGCCACGTTATTGTGACTCATAGCCTGCTGGCGTTTTTCTATTTGCAGGTTATCTTGAGGTTATCTTGAGATGATTTCGGGGCTTTTTAGTGTCCCCGCGGCCCGGTCCTCGACCAGGCCTCCACCCCCAGGAAGCAGCCCGTGACAGCTGACTAACACCCAGGTACCTATTTTACTGCTAGGTAACAGGGGCATAGGGTGAAAGAAACTCTGCCCATTGTTTCTCGCCGGCGCCTGGGATCGAACCTAGGACCACAGGATCACAAGTCCAGCGTGCTGGCCGCTCGGTCGACCTGCTCTCTTCATGAGCCTCTGGAGTTAAGGATTGATAATTATCCAAAGAAGACACTAAGTCTATGATTGGTGTTATCCCGCCAAACACACACCGAAACTACGACGTTGGTACAACGTTCGAACAAGTTTTAACACCTCCTAACCAGTTATAACAACCAATATAGCAAGTTGTAACAACGTTCTAATACGTCATAAACACGTTAAGCCAAGATGTAACAACTTTATTACAAGTTGTAACAAGCGGAAAATAGAGACAGTTTCGGTTTGTGTTTCCAGGGTGTGTCTCTCCCAAGGTGGTTCTGGCTAGTTGTTACAAGAAGGTCGTTTGCCCTTCAGTTACTGTCTCTTGTTCCCATCACCTTATTCTTGCTAAGTTGAGCTCAGGTAGACATTTCTTGGACTCGTCAGTTTAAGTCATCTTGAGGAGTCTTACATTCCTCATCTGTCTGTCACAACTCTTCTGTGTGTGTGTGTGTGTGTGTGTGTGTGTGTGTGTGTGTGTGTGTGTGTGTGTGTGTGTGTGTGTGTGTGTGTGTGTGTGTGTGTGTGTGTGTACTCACCTAGTTGTACTCACCTCGTTGTGCTTACTGGGGTTGAGCTTCGGCTCTTTGGTCCCGCTCTCAACTGTCAATCAACTAATGTACAGATTCCTGAGCCTATTGGGCTGAGGAATGTGTGTGTGTGCGTGTGTATGTGTGTGTATGAGTTACTCCACCTGCTACTACTGTTGCATATACAATGACTTTTTCCGTTTAAAATTACACGACAGACCACTCTGCATCTTGTATACTCTTAATTCTATATGTATTTCTATTACACTGTAAAAAATAATTAATTTCAAAAAGCCGATATTTTCACAGGAAATATATACACGTTGTCCTCATAATATCGCACTTTTGGTTCTAAGGGTTCCATTAGGATGTGCAGCAGCATTCCCATGGTGAGGTTCTATGCCCCACTGAGTTTCCTTTAAAAGATAGCTCTATTGGGTCCTTAGGATTGACAAAGATGAGATCGTGCGATACTCAAGCTTTTCCTGAAGGATCCTGGCCACCACATTTTGCCGGCGTCAGTTGAAGAGCCGGGCTTGTTTGTAAACAAAGCCTTAATCCCTACCCCCAAAGGCTGAACCACTGTGGGAACAGAGCCGCGGAGGTTCCAGAGGACCTACAGGTCCCAGTGGTCGCAAGGGAAATGGAGTCCCAGTTGTTCTAAGGGTCCCAGAGGGTTTCTGGGGGTCCCAGAGGGTTTCTGGGGGTCCTAGAAGTCCCAGGACTCCCAGGGGTCTGAGGTGTCTCAGATAGAGACCTCAGAAGTCTATCCCAAGAGCCAGAGAAGTCCCAAGGGTCCCCTGAAGTCCCAACTGTGGCCGGCTGATGTCTCCAGCACCTCATCCGTTCCTACCTGATTGGGACCGTATGTCTGTACCAAGAAAATAATAGGTACTAGGTACGTGTGAGACACAGTGTACGTATGAGGCACAGTGTACGTATGAGGTAGTGTGTACGTATGAGGTACTGCGTACATGAGAGGTACAGTATAAGTGTAGTTTTAATATGGTGCATCTTAAGAATGCGGGATATATTTCTTTACATCTCTAAGATCCTCGGTAGGGACAAAGGTACCTGGCCGGTACCATTACCGTAATCCTCTGGTCCGCTACCTGTGTAGGGCCGCTATATACCGCCACTCTGGTCTCCATCGCCCGCTCCTACTCCACCACCCACTAACCACCACTAACCTAACCACCACTAACCACTAAACCATCCCGAACTGCCACTGTCCACCACTAATACCCGTCTCCGTTACTCCTGTCAACACCGGCCATACTGTCCCAGCATGTGGTCGTGTTCTCGCTGTCTCCGTGGCCATAGGCACTGTCCCTCACGGTGGCTCCGTGGCCACAGGCACGGCCGAAAGGCGTGACAATTTCTCTAATCTTCCTCGTGCAGATATATATGCAGATAATCTACCGTGCAGATTTATCTTATACACTGTGAGGGGTCGACCAGTTATGTCCCTTATGTGTAGTGGAAGCGTGTTTAACAGTATCGGGCCTCTGATGTTGATAGTTCTCTCTTGAACACTGTGAGGGGTCGGCCAGTTATGTCCCTTATGTGTAGTGGAAGCGTGTTGAACAGTCTCGGGCCTCTGATGTTGATAGTTCCCTCTTGAACACTGTGAGGGGTCGACCAGTTATGTCCCTTATGCGTAGTGGAAGCGTGTTGAACAGTCTCGGGCCTCTGATGTTGATAGTTCTCTCTTGAACACTGTGAGGGGTCGGCCAGTTATGTCCCTTATGTGTAGTGGAAGCGTGTTTAACAGTCTCGGGCCTCTGATGTTGATAGTTCTCTCTTGAACACTGTGAGGGGTCGGCCAGTTATGTCCCTTATGTGTAGTGGAAGCGTGTTGAACAGTCTCGGGCCTCTGATGTTGATAGTTCTCTCTTGAACACTGTGAGGGGTCGGCCAGTTATGTCCCTTATGCGTAGTGGAAGCGTGTTTAACAGTCTCGGGCCTCTGATGTTGATAGTTCTCTCTTGAACACTGTGAGGGGTCGGCCAGTTATGTCCCTTATGTGTAGTGGAAGCGTGTTGAACAGTCTCGGGCCTCTGATGTTGATAGTTCTCTCTTGAACACTGTGAGGGGTCGGCCAGTTATGCCCCTTATGGGTAGTGGAAGCGTGTTGAACAGTCTCGGGCCTCTGATGTTGATAGTTCTCTCTTGAACACTGTGAGGGGTCGGCCAGTTATGCCCCTTATGGGTAGTGGAAGCGTGTTGAACAGTCTCGGGCCTCTGATGTTGATAGTTCTCTCTTGAACACTGTGAGGGGTCGGCCAGTTATGCCCCTTATGGGTAGTGGAAGCGTGTTGAACAGTCTCGGGCCTCTGATGTTGATAGTTCTCTCTTGAACACTGTGAGGGGTCGGCCAGTTATGCCCCTTATGGGTAGTGGAAGCGTGTTGAACAGTCTCGGGCCTCTGATGTTGATAGTTCTCTCTTGAACACTGTGAGGGGTCGGCCAGTTATGCCCCTTATGGGTAGTGGAAGCGTGTTGAACAGTCTCGGGCCTCTGATGTTGATAGTTCTCTCTTAAACACTGTGAGGGGTCGTCCAGTTATGCCCCTTATGGGTAGTGGAAGCGTGTTGAACAGTCTCGGGCCTCTGATGTTGATAGTTCTCTCTTGAACACTGTGAGGGGTCGGCCAGTTATGTCCCTTATGTGTAGTGGAAGCGTGTTGAACAGTCTCGGGCCTCTGATGTTGATAGTTCTCTCTTGAACACTGTGAGGGGTCGGCCAGTTATGCCCCTTATGGGTAGTGGAAGCGTGTTGAACAGTCTCGGGCCTCTGATGTTGATAGTTCTCTCTTGAACACTGTGAGGGGTCGGCCAGTTATGCCCCTTATGGGTAGTGGAAGCGTGTTGAACAGTCTCGGGCCTCTGATGTTGATAGTTCTCTCTTGAACACTGTGAGGGGTCGGCCAGTTATGCCCCTTATGGGTAGTGGAAGCGTGTTGAACAGTCTCGGGCCTCTGATGTTGATAGTTCTCTCTTGAACACTGTGAGGGGTCGGCCAGTTATGTCCCTTATGTGTAGTGGAAGCGTGTTTAACAGTCTCGGGCCTCTGATGTTGATAGTTCTCTCTTGAACACTGTGAGGGGTCGGCCAGTTATGTCCCTTATGTGTAGTGGAAGCGGGTTTAACAGTCTCGGGCCTCTGATGTTGATAGTTCTCTCTTGAACACTGTGAGGGGTCGGCCAGTTATGCCCCTTATGGGTAGTGGAAGCGTGTTGAACAGTCTCGGGCCTCTGATGTTGATAGTTCTCTCTTGAACACTGTGAGGGGTCGGCCAGTTATGCCCCTTATGGGTAGTGGAAGCGTGTTGAACAGTCTCGGGCCTTTGATGTTGATAGTTCTCTCTTGAACACTGTGAGGGGTCGGCCAGTTATGCCCCTTATGGGTAGTGGAAGCGTGTTGAACAGTCTCGGGCCTCTGATGTTGATAGAGTTCTCTCTTGGAGTACCTATTGCATCTCTGCTTCTCAACGGGGGTATTCTGCACATCCTGCCATGTCTTCTGGTCACATGTGGTGTTATTTCTGTGTGCAGGTTTGGGACCAGCCCCTCAATTATTTTCCACGTGTAAATTATTATGTATTTCTCCCGCCTGCGCTCGAGAAAATACAGATTTAAACTCTTTAGTCGGTCCCAGTAATTTAGATGTTTTACTGAGTGGATTCTAGCAGTAAAGGATCTCTGCACGCTCTCCAGGTCAACAATTTCTCCAGCTTTGAAAGGTGCTGTCATTGTGCAGCAGTACTCCACTCTAGAGAGCACAAGCGTTTTGAAAAGTATCATCATCGGTATAGCATTTTTTCCGTAGCGCATGAGCTGGAACTTATCTTCGTTAAACACCATATTATTATCTGTAGACCATAGAAAGACCTGATTTACATCTGATTGGAGGTTTGCTGTGCTCTCTATGTTATCTACCCTCATGGATATACTAGTGTCAGCTTATCTAAACTAATGTCAGCAGTGCCAGCTTTAGGGACAGGTGGCATCGTCTCCCTAAACTAAATCAGATCTTGTACTCACATTGCTAGGCAGAGAGAAGTTGAGTCAGTTTAGTTCATTTATTATGCACCCGATTTTGGAGGCCTGGTCGAGGATCGGGCCGCGGGGACACTAAAGCCCCGAAATCATCTCATCATCTCAAGATAACCCATACCCATCTTGTGGGCGGTAGTGGCAAGGGTTACAGAGGCACATAATGGGCTCAGGGACTGAACCCCACAATTCATGTAGCTAAGCAAATGAACAAATCCACAAGGGCCGTGACGAGGATTCGAACCTGCGTCCGGGAGCATCCCAGACACTGTCTTAATCGACTGAGCTACGACTGGGTTAAAAAATGTATAATTTTTCATTTGATGCATCACGTTAGTGTGATCTCTGTGTGTGTAGCTAAGCAAGTTACAATCTTGATGAGCTAGTTACAAAATTTCAAAATAAGTCGTCACATCAACAATGGGGTTCGAGATCGACCACAAGTACAGTTTCTAAATTAAGCAACTGACATGAGAATCCCGTCAAATGTTTGGGAAAATAAGTGGGTCATCTTGTGTGTCTTCAAGAGGCCCACCTGTCAACTTTTCTGATGCTATCGCAGACCTGGAAGTCAGTACAAACGTCAGGGTGAGTGAATCTGCTCATCTTGAAGCCTGGTCCAAAGTTCAGCTATTTCAAAGTCAATGTCCCATCTAGTGTGTGTGTATGTGAGTGGTCGTGGAGTGTGGGACTTGGGGAAATTGAAATTGAAATAAGTTTATTGAGGTAAAATACACACAAAGGGATGAGGTAGCTCAAGCTATTCTCACCCCGTTCAGTACATCGTGTTAATACATACATATACACATCACAAACAATAAACATATTACCAAACATTCTGAGAGATAAACATATACATTTTCTCCTTTACACAAGGACTCTACTGGGACTTGGGGAAGACTGGTCTTAGTAAGCTAAATCATTCACTAACGAAATGTTCAAGAGGTATCTTACATAGACGGCTATATACGATCCATCAAGCACTTTTAAGCGCCCGCTTACGAAACCTCTCCATCTTTTCTCAATCATGGCGGCTGAGTTTTGTATCTATTAAACACTTTATTGACCCTAAAGCGGTTATCACTTTGTTAATACCAAAAATAACTTCGGGTTGTGAAGTTCTCAACCTGTTTAAGAAATACAGGCCAAGCCGCCATGAATAAGGAAAGATGTAGATGTTTCGTAAGTTATTCAATTAACTTGAATATTTATTCATCACAGTGGACTCAAGTTATTCAACTTGGGCTCACTGTATCGGGGTTTAACATGGATGGTTTCAGTTCTCTATTTGTTTGCCGTTTCTTGTTCTTTTCATCTATTTGTTTGTTTTCTTCTTTATTCCTCTTGTTTTGCACCTTTTTAGAGAAGCAGGAAAGATGATAGACAGGAGAAAGTGCCAAGGGTCGGCCGAGCGGACAGCACGCTGGACTTGTGATCCTGTGATCCGGGGTTCGATCCCAGGCGCCGGCGAGAAACAATGGGCAGAGTTTCTTTCACCCTATGCCCCTGTTACCTAGCAGTAAAATAGGTACCTGGGTGTTAGTTAGCTGTCATGGGCTGCTTCCTGGGGGTGGAGGCCTGGTCGAGGACCGGGCCGCGGGGACACTAAAGCCCCGAAATCATCTTAAGATAACCTCAAGAAGCCAATTTCTCTGTAAAGTACCTGGATGGGTCATGGGGCCCAGGAGCTGGGATAGTACCAGGGGGGGGGGGGAAGTGGATAGTGCCCAATCACATGGACAGTCGGGGATTGAACACCGACCTGCAGGAAGCAAGGCCATCTGTATACCAACCAGGGGCCAGATTCACGAAAGCACTTATGCAAGCACTTACGAACCTGTACATCTTTTCTCAATCTTTGGCGGCTTTCTTTCTAATTATTAAACAGTTAATGAGCTCCGAAGCACCAGGAGGCTGTTTATAACAATAACAACAGTTGATTGGCAAGTTTTCATGCTTGTAAACTGTTTAATAAATGTAACCAAAGCCGTCAAAGATTGAGGAAAGATGTACACGTTCGTAAGTGCTTGCGTAAGTGCTTTCGTGAATCTGGCCCCAGGCCTGGTCCGAGGACCGGGCCCACGAGGATCATTGAGCCCCGAAGACATAGGAAGGTAACCAGTCCAAGTACTTGTTCACGCGTTCTGTTGCTTTCATATGAAAAGTTCTTCAAGTTCTGGGGAATTAACTAAGACTAGTCCTTTATGCATTCCAGAGAACTTACGTCAATTTATTGACGTATTACGGCACTCTTATGTCTTGTGTGTACTGGTGAGGGTAGTTATTATGTGTTGTCTCTCTCCCTCATGTGTTCATCTCCAACACCTGAGGTGTTCTTCAAGGTTCTTCTCTGTCTCTCCAACACCTGACATGTTCCTCAACGTTCTTCTCTGTCTCTCCAACACCTGACATGTTCCTCAAAGTTCTTCTCTGTCTCTCCAACAGCTTAGGTGTTCTTCAAAGTTCTTCTCTGTCTCTCCAACAACTTAAATGTTCTTCCCCCCCCCCCACCCTCCCCCCACGAAACAGACAACAACTGGAGAAACAGGGCCCGATAGCTGGTGAACCACCACCCACCAGTTGTAACAACAGAAAACCGGTAATTTTGAATGTTTGAATAATTAATAACGAACATTACCGATTTGAATTCCTAAAGTGTCGTTATAAGTGGTGGTGACAATGGCGGGAAGACTTAGATGGTTGAGAGAGGGGCCGGCGGGTCAGACAAGGAACCCCTACAAAGAGAACAGGTAATAATCCTTATAGTGTCCAAGATCCTTCTTAGTCTCTTGCGCAACGGGACTTCTTAGAACGCCTCCTAACCCCCCCCCCCCCCTTGGGACATCCGGAGTGGGACTGTCCTAATGCCTCTCACTCCCTCCCTCTCACAACCCCCCCCCCAATTTTTTTCCATCTCTAGGGAGTTGAATCCTTCTCTATCACTCCCCTTTTCCCCTTTCTAAGGAGAAGGGGAATGAGAGGGGGTATTTAGTCCCCCCTCCACCCCCCCCCCCCCTACTCCTCTCTTTCCTCACCTCCCCAGACATTTGTTATGGGAGTAAATAAGGACCAAAATAGGAATACTCCTGTGTAAATCAGCAACAGATTTATCATCTATGTTGAGGGATTAGTGTGGGATTTACCTGAGAAGAGTTTTGTGTTTTGGAAACTCTGGATTTTCCAATATAAATCTTGGATTTTTGGATTTAGTACGAAAAAAAATCCAAATCCACCAACAAAAAAAATCTAATTCCACTAACAAAAAAATCCAAATCTACAAAAAAAATCCAAATCCGACAACACAAAAAATCCAAATGTGCCAACAAGTAAATTCCAAATAATATAATCCAGGAGGATTTGGGCAAAATCAGACCAATTTTTATTTTCCTTAATTTGCATATTTTAGGTATAAAAAGTCGTAATTTAAAACTTCAAATATGTGCAATCATCTTGAATTCCGCTCAACAATAAGGTTCAAGAGTAATATTTCCTATTACTCTAAGAATTGGAACATCAGAGTAGTTACGATACTGATCAACCAGGCTGTGACTCATACGTCAGGCTGCGAGCAGCCGCGTCCAACAGCCTGGTTGATCAGTCCGGCAACCAGGAGGCCTGGTCGACGACCGGGCCGCGGGGACGCTATGCCCCGGAAGCACCTCAAGGTAAGGTAACCTCAAGGTAGGTAAGATAACGATGTAAGGCAACAGGTAGGGGTACCGGGAGCTAGAACTCACCCTCACCCCCCGTAGTCACTGTTAGGGCTGCGCATGAAACACTCACAAGGTCTATATCCGAAAATATAATAACATGTAACGCATGTACATATAACACACACACAAAGCCAATACCCGCACACATGACAACTGTGATGGTAATATGTACTTCAGTACCTAGCAGTAAATAGGTACCTGGGAGGTGGACAGCTGCTGCGGAGCTGCTTCCTGGGTGTGTGTGTGGGTGGGGGGGGGGGAGGGGGAGGGAAATAGCAAGTTAGTAGTTAGTAAACAGTTGATTGACAGTTGAGAGGCGGGTCAAAAGAGCAAAACTCAATCCCTCGCAAGCACAGCACACACACACACACACACACACACACACACACACACACACACACACACACACACACACACACACACACACACACACACACACACACACACACAAGGGGCCTCGTAGCCTGGTGGATAGCGCGCAGGACTCGTAATTCTGTGGCGCGGGTTCGATTCCCGCACGAGGCAGAAACAAATGGGCAAAGTTTCTTTCACCCTAAGTGCCCCTGTTACCTAGCAGTAAATAGGTACCTGGGAGTTAGTCAGCTGTCACGGGCTGCTTCCTGGGGTGTGTGTGTGTGGTGTAGAAAAAAAAAATAGTAGTTAGTAAACAGTTGATTGACAGTTGAGAGGCGGGCCGAAAGAGCAAAGCTCAACCCCCGCAAAAACACAACTAGTAAACACAACTAGTAAACACACACACACACACACACACACAGAAAGTTATTAGAAAGAACTTTTTTAGTGTCAGAGTGGTTGACAAATGGAATGCATTAGGGGGTGATGTGGTGGAGGCTGACTCCATACACAGTTTCAAGTGTAGATATGACAGAGCCCAGTAGGCTCAGGAATCTGTACACCTGTTGATTGACGGTTGAGTGGCGGGACCAAAGAGCCAGAGCTCAACCCCCGCAAACACAACTAGGTGAGTACAACTAGGTGAGTACACATCAACACCTGCACACACACACACACACACACACACACACACACACACACACACACACACACACACACACACACACACACACACACACACACACACACATCAACACCTGCACACACACACACACACACATCAACACCTGCACACACACACACACACACACACATCAACACCTGCACACACACACACACACACACACACACACACACACACACACACACACACACACACACACACACACACACACACACACACACACACACACATCAACACCTGCACACACACACACACATCAACACCTGCTCACACACACACACACATCAACACCTGCTCACACACACACACAAACAATCCACCAGTCCCCAATCCAGGTAATACAACCCATAAGGTCACCTGTTCAATCAGCCCATAACACGAGGCTCCTCCTCTCGTCCGCGCCACGAACCAGTCACACAGTTTAAAAAGACTGCCCTTTTGAGGACAGCTCTCAAGCAAAAGGAGAGAGATAAAAAAAACTTGAGTTTTCCTTTAGCTGGAAGACGTATCACCTGCAGCTACGCTATACACCGATGTATTGGCGAGGCAGATCAGTGCTATACAACGGCGTTCATACAGGCGTTCACGTTATGCGTTCATCATAGCGCTTTGGGCGTTGTGGGATGGAGGGGGTTGTGGTGTGTGTGAGTTCGAAGCGTCTATTCATTCACTAGAACTTGTCTCTTTCACTGTCTCTCTCTCTCTCTTTCCCTTTCTCTCTCTTCGCCAAGGTTTTTTGTTGATTGCAACTTGTAATAAATACGTAGCTTCGGTATACAGAACTAGCAAGCGTAGAGTATAGCTTGGCGTGATATACGTCTTCAAGAAGGAGAGAGAGAGAGAGAGAGAGAGAGAGAGAGAGAGAGAGAGAGAGAGAGAGAGAGAGAGAAAGAAGGGGGGGGGGGGTGATTCGATTGTCCACGGAAGGGTATTTATCCTCGGGATTAACCCCATTATCATGAGCCAGGAAACCTATTATAATTGAGGATTTACATTCACTATTATCGGATCAACACAAGAGGCGCGGGTCAAGTAATGGCCATTTTCCTTGTAGACGCTGTGATCCTTGTCCTGGGGTCAGGAGGAGGGGTGTTTCCTGGGGTCGGAGAGGGGGGGGGGTCATATCCGGACCCCTTGGAAGATCATGTATTCAGTATCATGGGCCAGATTCACGAAGCAGTTACGCAAGTTCTTAGGAACGTGTACATCTTTCCTCAATCTTTGACGGCTTTGGTTACATTTATTAAACAGTTTATAAGCATGAAAACTTGCCAATCAACTGTTGTTATTGTTATAAACAGCCTCCTGGTGCTTCGGAGCTCATTAACTGTTTAATAATTGTAAACAAAGCCGCCAAAGATTGAGAAAAGAAGTTCAGGTTCGTAAGTGCTTGCGTAACTGCTTCGTGAATCTGGTTCCATGACGGTAAGGTGTAGCTAGCAGGGAGTGTAGCGGATACACCACCTTGACCACATGATCAAGGTGTACCTAGAAGATAGTGTACTGGTAGCTAGTTGTCAAGCAGCTAGTTAGGTTAGTATACTGATAGCTAATGAACAAATCCACAAGGGCCGTGACGAGGATTCGAACCTGCGTCCGGGAGCATCCCAGACACTGCCTTAATCGACTTTGATGCATCACGTTAGTGTGATCTCTGTGTGTACTGATAGCTAATTCTGTTGCTGTAGAGCTGTCAGTTGTTTAACGTGAAAACTGATAATCTGTGTACAGCCTGGTTGATCAGTCCAGCAACCAGGAGGCCTGGTCGACGACCGGGCCGCGGGGACGCTAAGCCCCGGAAGCACCTCAAGGTAACCTCAAGGTGTAGAAGTATTATGTGTTACGCAAAAATTACGGTGGTATAGGAATCACAGCGTCTACAAGGAAAATGGCCATTACTTGACCCGCGCCTCTTGTGTTGATCCGATAATAGTGAATGTAAATCCTCAATCCTATTGAAAAATCCCAATTATTTACGCTTTTAAGGCTAACGAGTATTGGCTCCCGCTGGTCAGGTGGACAGCCCAAGTTTTGACGCTGTTAGATAGGCTAATTCATTGTGATTTTTACAGAGAGGGAATCGAGAGAACGGACTGGATAACTGCATGGGAGACTGAGCCATTATATCCGCCCTCGCGACATTAGACCAGCAAGCCTATCATTACCCTTATTGGTGAAGGGTGTTTATGACTCTTAAATGGCGGGGGAACAGGTAAGCTAGCAGGTGTGTGTGTGTGTTGTAACCTGTAATTAAAAGATGGACACATGTTTATACTAGACTAGAGTGTGTTGTATGTTGGTAACACTCGCAAGCCTAGCTGTTGAAAACACAAATTCTCACAAAATAATTTAACTCTTGAGTAATGGTGTTTAGTCTGTCAAGAATATACTATAGTTCCTTATTTTATGATCATTTGATTTGTGTCAAGTGGGAACTTTTACTACCAGATTTCGATTTGCAACCTAATTTGTAATTTGTGTGAACTATAAAAAAAATCGTTTTCTTTGGACGGGATCCAGGAAGCGCAACGGACCTTAAGCGACCTCCCTCATTGTTTATGTTGCCCTTGTGGCTGTACATTCTCATTTATTCCTCATTTTTAACTGTAAACTTGACCAACCCCCGGCAGACATGAAGGGAAAGTGTTCATCAAGTGATAGTGAGGCTTCAAAGCCAAAGAGGGAAGGAAAGCCATCAATTTAGAAGTGAAAATGAGATGTTAATTCTGTCCACGAATTCTGCCTGTCAGAATTCGTGGCCTGTAGGTCTGTGTGACTCCACTACGTGTTGCTAACGTTATGAAATTCTGACATGGTGTAAACAGGAACATTGGCCCATCATCTTCAAGAGGCGATTGATTTAACAACGAACAATGGGTCAATCTAAAGTGTCACGGAGCATGTTGACGGGGCACCAGCCAAGAAATACCCACGTAAGGTGGAAAGGAAGACAGTCTTGCTTCTTTGAGGACAATTTTAAGAAACATTTTGCCCTCACCAGTCCTCACCAGCCATCACCAGCCATCACCACTCCCTCACCAGCCCTCATCACCCATCACCAAGTCCTTCCAGTCCTCATCAAGCCTCACCACGCCCTCACCAGCACAGTCACCAAGCCTCAACACACTCCCCACTGCTATTACTTGGTAAGTACAGCTGTATTCTACTAGTACTGTTTGCTACCATTTTTATCTCATGTATTTTGGACATAATGAATTTTACATTTCCCGACAAACACCTCCCTAAATTATATCACTTGGATTTATGACGTTTCAATTTATCTCCGGGGATTACAGGGATTACAGTAGTGCGAAAAGTCATGTGTAGTTACTTGTGCACCCTCTTACTAGACCCTCCCCCCCCTTCAAAACCGTTTTCCTCACCCCCCCCCCTTCCCTATATACCTCCCATCCCTCAACCCCCCTCCCCCCCTTCCTAAAAATCCCTCCTACCCACAATCCCCCGTTCCCCCGTCTCATAGACAGCTCTCCAGAAGCCGGTTGAGCCGTTTTGTCATGTCTTGAGGAGGACTTTACAGGTGTGGAGCTCACCTGATATTAGCGTAAGACCCGGCCGGTGAGCGAGGCGCCTTTGTCCCCCTGGCGAGGATATCTTGCACTACCCTCTTCCCGCGCCATTCACACTGGCCTCTTTGAGTAGGCCGCCAGCAGGAGTTCAAGGAGTGATTATCAGTCAGCTTTACCTCTCAATACTAGCCTTTACGGCGGGTGTTCCCAAGGGTGAAGTGCTGGGGGTGAGGGTGGAGCTGGCGACGCCCTTAGTGGTCGTCTTGGGCTGAGTATATTTACATCGTGAAGACAATGCTCAGGAAACCTGGGACAGGTAATCCTGGCGACGATCCCTGGAGGAGGAGGATCACCCTGGTAGTCCTCAACCACCTGGAGAACACCTTAATTACTCACCTAGTTGTGCTTGCGGGGGTTGAGCTGCTGCTCTTTGGTCCCGCCTCTCAACTGTCAGTCAACTGGTGTACAGATTCCTGAGCCTGTTGGGCTCTATTATATCTACACTTGAAACTGTGCATGGAGTCAGCCTTCAAGATGGAGAGAGAGGTCACCTCATCCGCTACACGAAGACCTAAGGTCACGTGACTGCCTGGGGGGGGGCATGTCTAACCTAAGCTTGAAACAATCCAGTGACCCCCATGTCTATTGTGTTACCTAGCAACTTGCCCCGTAAGTTAAAGATCTATTTCCATGGGAGCTTTTATCCTAGGTCTTTCCTGAATCTATATTTATCCTCTCTTTATCCACTGTTCTGTGTTTATATATTCAACCCTCTGAATACCTCTTGTTTCATCCCTTCCAATCACTTGGGGTTGGCCGGTAGAGCGGTGGTCTCCCTTCATGCAGGTCGGCGTTCAATTCCCGACCGTCCACACGAGTGGTTGGGCACCATTCCTTTCCCTCCGTCCCATCCCAAATCCTTATCCTGACCCTTCCCAGTGCTATACAGTCGTAATGGCTTGGCGCTTTCCCCCTGATAATTCCCTCCCTCCCTTCAGTCATGTTATCCCTTTACTCTGCCTTTTTGGTGAAGATGAATTGCCGTTAAGCCTTTTTAATCTTTCTTCTTCTGTCGGGATTAACCTTATCATCTTTCTCTAAACGCTTTCAAAGGGCTCAATTTCCATAATAACAATCGGGTCTAACAAGGGTAGAATATTGAAGAGACATTGGCCTTTTGTTCTGCAAGACTTGGTATTGTGAATTATATTAATATATTGGTCTTGCAGACGAGGAGTCACAATAACGTGGCTGAAATATGTTGGCTAGACCACACACTAGAAGGTGAAGGGACGACGACGTTTCGGTCCGTCCTGGACCATTCTCAAGTCGATTGTCTTATTTGTATATTTGAGAGTGTATATATGTCTTATTTAGAACACATATACATTGATTTCTTGGCTCCACATATACATTGATTTCTTGGCTCAAGATCCTTACAGATCATAACTACCAAACCTTTTAACCGTTTTTGCATTCAGATTTGTCAATTTCAATTTTATTCAGTTGGAATGTGGTAAATATTGGTAGTCTAATTTGCTGGTCTCGCTTCATGCAGGTAGGCGTTCAATCCCCGACCGTCCATAAGTGGTTGGGCACCATTCCTTTCCCCCCGTACGGTCCCAAATCCTTATCCTGACCCCTTCCAAGTGGTATATAGTCGTAATGGGTTGGCGCTTTCTCCTCATAACTCCCTTCCCTTCCCAATCGTTCCTGCATTTGAATTCATTCCCTGCTATATTTTTGTCCCATCGGCAAATTTGCTGAAGTTTCTGTTCAAGGCTGTCTATATCGCGTATATGTATAGTGAACTAGAGAGGACTTACGGACTGAGGGGAGGGAATTATCAGGGGGAAAGCGCCAAGTCATTACGACTATATAGCACATGGAAGGGGTCAGGATAAGGATTTGGGATGGGACGGGGGGAAGGAATGGTGCCCAACCACTTGTGGACGGTCGGGGGATTGAACGCCGACCTGCATGAAGCGAGACCGTCGCTCTACCGTCCAGCCCAAGTGGCTGGGCGACTTAGGGACTGAGCACTCTTGCACCCTGAGCACTGAGCACTTTTGGCACTCTACTTGCAATGATTTTGTACTCGGGTTTGAATATAAATTAACAAAGCCGTAATCCAACACGGGGCGTATAACCCCCTTTTAGTATCAAGCGTCTCCGCTTTGCTAACTAGTTTCTCAAGGAATAATTTTTTTTTTATTATTAATACATGAGGTACATCTGCATTAGTGCAGCTACCCTAGACTATATGAAGTGGAGTACAGTGTGTCAAAAAAGCTAACTAGGTGATGCTAAAAAATCCCCATCACACAGGAATGTTAGTCATACAGAGGCATGTGATAAGCGGTCTGCACTGGCAGACTCCGGGTGCATTTTGAGGATATCATCAACACAAGATTGAATAAGGTAGCAGTGGTAATACAAGTCCCCATCTCGCAGGATGGTTAGTCATACAGGGCCATGTGTTTAATAGCCTGCACTGGCAAATTTTGGGTATACTGTGAGGATATCTTCAAGAATACGAGAGTGAATAAAGTAATTGCAAAGCTCCAGGTACCTCATGCCAACTGGTCTGAAAGGTCTAATAACTGGGCATTCAGTGATGTTCTCAAGGAATAGTGTCAAGAGGCTGTGCTAAAGTCTGGGGATATATTATGTCATTCTGGAGGTTGTTGAGACAGACTTTGTCAGAATTGTCTCTTTCTTACTGTACTCCGACCAGGAGGTTCGAAGGCCCAAGGTTTCAGTCAATGATTGGTGACCCAAGAATGGTCAGCATGACCCTGGGAGTCTATAGGAAGGATCTATGGCAGTGAAGAGATGTCTGTACACACCACGGGCCAGATTCACGAAGCAGTCACCCAAGCACTTACGAACCTGTACATCTTTTCTCGATCTTTGGCGGCTTTGTTTACAATTATTAAACAGTTAATGAGCTCCGAAGCACCAGGAGGCTGTTTATAACGATAACAACAGTTGATTGGCAAGTGTTCATGCTTGTAAACTGTTTAATAAATGTAACCAAAGCCGTCAAAGATTGAGAAAAGATGTACACGTTCGTAAGTGCTTGCTGTAACTGCTTCATGAATCTGGCCCCCAGGAGTGGAATCACCTGGATTACGGCCATATAGGAAGGTCAACACACCCGCCCTCAGCACCCAAGCGTCCATTACAATTACTACATGGCTAATATGCCCTTGTGTGCACCCCCTCCTGAAGGCTACATTGTTACTGACCCTTGGAGAGGCGAACAGTCGCCTGGGAGACAAATGGAGGGTTTAAAAGATGTAAATGGTAAGGAATTACCTTGGTCGAGGTAAATCCCTCGGAGCAGAGGGACCTAATCTGTCGCAACTAATTGTCAGAGGCGCTGGACCTGTGCACCAAGGGATTATAACCCAGAGTTCTTACTCACTAATCCTCCTCCTCCTCACAGACCCTCATTGCTGCTGCTTCTCCCTGTCCCGCCTCCTCATCGTTCCTTGGTCCTCACATACCAGTTTACTCATTACTGTGTCTCGCTCTAGTTACTGCTGCTACTGTGATTTTTCAGTAGCCTCGACCATCACACCAGTAGCCTCGACCAGCACACCAGTAGCCTCGGCCAGCACACCAGTAGCCTCGGCCAGCACACTAGTAGCCTCGGCCAGCACACCAGTAGCCTCGGCCAGCACACAATAGCCTCGGCCAGCACACCAGTAGCCTCGGCCAGCACACCAATAGCCTCGACCATCACACCAGTAGCCTCGACCAGCACACCAGTAGCCTCGACCACCACACCAGTAGCCTCAACCAGCACCCCAGTAGCCTCGGCCATCACACCAGTAGCCTCGGCCAGCACACCAGTAGCCTCGACCACCACACCAGTAGCCTCGGCCAGCACACCAGTAGCCTCGGCCGGCGCAGACACAACGCCCAGGGCTGACACACCCAAATATTATCGCGATACGTTGTGTAGTGATAGTTTTATATTTTGTTGGATGAAATGCCATCAGTATAAAAATGTGGAAAGCATGCACCATCGAAATTGTTGGCACATTTGTCATATTAATGTGGGAGTCATCGCTAGCCATTTATATTTCCCCTATGCACGTTTTTATCTAAAATGCCAGCTTGGTATATCCACAAAATTCAAAGAGTGAATTGTTTTATCAAAATAATTGCCTGAACCAATTTGTGTGTGAGTCTGTTTATTATTTGTATTTACTATTTGTGCCTGCAGGGTCGAGTTGTTAGCTCCTGGGCCCTGGCTTTCTAACCGTCAGTTTACTGTAATAATTCCTGGCCGGTTTTTCTTGTATTATATCTGGTTACATATTTTATATACCGGGTGCAGCCCTTAGCAATGTATGACTCCTAGGTACCTGTTTACTATAAGGTGAATAGGGGCATCAGGTGAAGCAAATTGCCCATTTGTTTCTGCCTCGGCCGGGAATCGAACCCAGGTGCTTAGGATTACGATATCCAGAGCGCTCTTCGCTCGGCCGCGAGGACAGATGCTCCTATCTAGGTAACAGGAGCATCAGGGTAAAAGAAACATTTTTGCCCATTTGTCTCCGCCTCCACCGGGGATCGAACCCGGAACCTCAGGACTACGAATCCGAAGCGCTGTCCACCCAGCTGTTTTGTGTGTGTGTGTGTGTGTGTGTGTGTGTGTTAATTTGCAATTTATCATAAAATGTGCTCTATGAAAGGTAATGCTCTGCCTGTGTTTCCGCAGGTGTAGTTCAATGCCAATTTTGTAATTATTATTTTTAATTCGGATAGATTGCAGGGAAGTCCTACTATGAGGCTAAATTGACACAGCGAACGTAAATCACGCCATTGTTAACTACCCATTAAAAAAAAAACTCCCGGATTAGGCTATTCCGCAAATGATTTACAAAATGCAGGGGATTTCATAGTGTCGCGGATTTCATAATGCCACGGACTTCATAGTCCCACGGACTTCACAGTGCCACGGACTTAACAGTGCCACGGACTTCACAGTGCCACGGACTTCATAGTGCCACGGACTTCATAGTCCCACGGACTTAACAGTGCCACGGACTTCACAGTGCCACGGACTTCATAGTGCCACGGACTTCACAGTGCCACGGACTTCATAGTGTCACAGACTTCACAGTGCCACGGACTTCATAGTGTCACAGACTTCACAGTGCCACGGACTTCACAGTGCCACGGACTTCGCAGTGTCACGGACTTCATAGTGTCACGGACTTCACAGTGTCACGGACTTCACAGTGTCACGGACTTCACAGTGCCACAGACTTCACAGTGCCACGGACTTCACAGTGCCACGGACTTCACAGTGCCACGGACTTCATAGTGTCACAGACTTCACAGTGCCACGGACTTCACAGTGCCACGGACTTCGCAGTGTCACGGACTTCATAGTGCCACGGACTTCACAGTGTCACGGACTTCACAGTGTCACGGACTTCACAGTGCCACGGACTTCATAGTGCCACGGACTTCATAGTGCCACGGACTTCATAGTGCCACGGACTTCATAGTGCCACGGACTTCACAGTGCCACGGACTTCATAGTGCCACAGACTTCACAGTGCCACGGACTTCACAGTGCCACGGACTTCATAGTGTCACAGACTTCAGAGTGCCCCGGACTTCACAGTGCCACGGACTTCACAGTGCCACGGATTTAAAAGAAAAAGTTCCTAGATTACATATAATATTTCGGTTGTCACCATAATGGTATATATATATACACCAAGTATACACCAGTGTACACTAGCCACGGTCTAATGGTGTTAGGGTGAGGTCAGCTAAGCCCCCAGCGACCAAGGGGCCCTTGTTGGGAGGGCTGTACCCTCCCTCACAGCCCTCCCTCACACTGAAGGCACCACAATTTGAACACTTTCCATCACATAGTCAAAAACTCCGGTGACTTTGAGAGACATAAACCACCGCAATATTGACGCTTTTCAAGAGTATAGCGACCATCAGCCCTGGATGGGTCCAGACCGTCTAATTATAGACGTTTCTGGATTATTAGACGCTTGGCAGGTATAATGGGATGAATATTAATATGATATACACTGCAGTATAGCCTATCCTTATATCCTATATCCTTCCGTTCTTAGTTTCCCATCAAGTCCTTGATGGATAGTCGACACCGTAGCTGGGATTCAGTTTTCTGATTTCTGTTTGCCTGGCCGGCGGGTGGGGGGGAGTAGGGGGGATGTGGTAGGGGGTATCCTACACCCTCCCACCCCCCCAGGGGGTATAACCTACCCCCTTGCCTCCCCTTTGTTGTGTCAGCTGGGTGTGCTGCACCCCGCTAGCACATCCCTTTTCCCCTTTCCCTTTGGCAGGGGTGATACTCTTCAACTTCAGCTTGAACCAACACATCGCCCCGTCCCCCTTCCCCCAAAAAAATAAAATAAAAAAATCCAAATGTATACATCGAAACATGTATACAAACCTTTGAATGTGTATATGTGTACGCTCCATAATATACATGTATAGACACCTATACGTGAGACAAGTACACAGACAAAGCTCTATCCAAATAGATCAAACCTCTAGCTTAGCTAGAGGGGTGTGGTGGAGGAGGGGGTTATATACAGAGCATTAGAGCGAAACCCTTCGTCCTCTTAGTGTGAAAACTGGCCTTTCGGACCAACTATAACACGCTTCAAGGTACTCTGGTTCACGCTGCTGGCGGTTCTTCTATTTCCTCTTCCTCTTGTCCTCTCCAGGGGCCAGATCCACGAAGCAGTTCTTGATTCCAGATTCACGAAGCAGTTACGCAAGCACTTACGAACGTGTACATCTTTCCTCAATCTTTAACGGCTTTGGTTACATTTATTAAACAGTTTACAAGCGTGAAAACTTGCCAATCAACTGTTGTTATTGTTATAAACAGCCTCCTGGTGCTTCGGAACTCATTAACTGTTAAATAATTGGAAAGAAAGCCGCCTAAGATTGAGGAAAGATGTACAGGTTTGTAAGTATTTGCGTAACTGCTTCGTGAATCTGGCCCCAATACTTTGGTGAAACTGGTCGTACTCTTCGTGGCAGTCTCGTAGAGTACTTCGTGGCAGACTTGTAGAGTACTTCGTGGCAGTCTTGTAGAGTACTTCGTGGCAGTCTTGTAGAGTACTTCGTGGCAGTCTCGTAGAGTACTTCGTGGCAGTCTCGTAGAGTACTTCGTGATAGTACTCTTCACGACAGTAGAGACAGACCACAAAAGAGGCGACAAGTCTGCACACACACACACACACACACACACACACACACACACACACACACACACACACACACACACACACACACACACACACACACACACACACACACAGTACTCTGATCTGCCATGTGACGGACCTCCAATAACCCGAAAGATTTGGTCGTCTACAACAATCTCGACTGGTTCTGTAGTCTTGATATTTGCAACACCTGGAACACCACCTTTCTTAGTCCTGCCTTTGTTGCTGTTGACACCTTTGCCTCCCTTTTTTATAGGAAATGTAGTCAGGTGCTGTAATATAACCTTTGTTAAATGTGTTCTCAGCTAACGGTTAGACTCGCAGGGTGCAGTTGCACCTCCACAGATCTCCAGTATCAGCTCTTGATACTGGTAATGGCTCCAAAGGGGCCACCACTTACGGGCTATTCATGCCCGTGCCACCTTTTGGGTGGCTTAAATCTTCATTAGTTATTTGTTCTCAGCTTCAGTTCATCTTGGTTCTTGTTCTCTTACTTCTTTTGTCTCGTATTTCACCTCTTCTGGTGTTTATCTTTTACTCCTTATCTTACATTTCAGTTTTCTCCTCCACTCATTCCTTTTTCAGGTTTGATAATGGTCCACGAGGAGTCGAAATGTCGGCATGTACTTAATTTTTTTAGATGTGTGTGTGTTAGGTGTCGTCCAGACAGTGTACTCATTTCTCCAGACAGTGTGTTCACCCCCAGCTGAGGAAACACAAGGGTTAATGATGGTGGGGAAGGAGGATATTGTTTTATGATGTCTTGTAGGGAAAGGGGAAGTTTCCCCCTCATCCGAGCTATCATGAGGCAGCCTCCCCCCTCACCCCAGCTATCATGAGGCAGCCTCCCCCCCTCACCCCAGCCATCATTAGGCAGCCTCCCCTCTCACCCCAGCTATCATGAGGCAGCCTCCTCCCCTCACCCCAGCTATCATGAGGCAGCCTCCCCCTCACCCCAACTATCATGAGGCAGCCTCCCCCCTCACCCCAGCTATCATGAGGCAGCCTCCCCTCACCCCAGCCATCATGAGGCAGCCTCCCCCCTCACCCCAGCTATCATGAGGTAGCCTCCCCTCACCCCAGCTATCATGAGGCAGCCTCCCCTCTCACCCCAGCCATCATGAGGAAGCCTCCCCCTCACCCCAGCTATCATGAGGTAGCCTCCCCTCACCCCAGCTATCATGAGGCAGCCTCCCCTCTCACCCCAGCCATCATGAGGAAGCCTCCCCCTCACCCCAACTATCATGAGGCAGCCTCCCCCTCACCCCAGCCATCATGAGGCAGCCTCCCCCCCTCACCCCAGCTATCATGAGGTAGCCTCCCCCCTCACCCCAGCTATCATGAGGCAGCCTCCCCTCACCCCAACTATCATGAGGCAGCCTCCCCCCTCACCCCAGCTATCATGAGGCAGCCTCCCCTCACCCCAGCCATCATGAGGCAGCCTCCCCCCTCACCCCAGCTATCATGAGGTAGCCTCCCCTCACCCCAGCTATCATGAGGCAGCCTCCCCTCTCACCCCAGCCATCATGAGGAAGCCTCCCCCTCACCCCAACTATCATGAGGCAGCCTCCCCCTCACCCCAGCCATCATGAGGCAGCCTCCCCCCCTCACCCCAGCTATCATGAGGTAGCCTCCCCCCTCACCCCAGCTATCATGAGGCAGCCTCCCCTCACCCCAGCCATCATGAGGCAGCCTCCCCCCCTCACCCCCAGCTATCGTGAGGCCTCCTCCTCCTCCTCTCTGCGATATCCACGGTCGATTGTCCCCGATTAGAACGCTTCAATTAGCGCACATCTGTAGCCAAAGCCACGGGAAATGTAGCCGAAGTTGGCTTCGAGAGTATCAACCGGAAAATTTATTTTTGTGGTGATGAAAGGTCAGCCTAAATGGTGCGTCTCCCGGGGGACTGTGATTGTGGGTGATAGGTGGGTGCTGGGGGTACTTGGCGGCCCACATGTTGGGGGCTACCCCTGTGGTGGGCCCCAGGGTGTGGGGGGGCTACCCTGTGGTGGGCCCCAGGGTGTGGGGGCTGCTCTGTGGAGGTCTCCAGGGTGTGGGGGCGACCCTGTGGCAACCCCAGGGTGTGGGGGGCTGCTCTGTGGTGGGCCCCAGGGTGTGGGGGGGCTACCCTGTGGTGGGCCCCAGGGTGTGGGGGGCTACCCTGTGGGGGGGCTACCCTGTGGTGGACCCCAGGGTGTGGGGGGCTGCTCTGTGGAGGTCTCCAGGGTGTGGGGGCGACCCTGTGGCAACCCAAGGGTGTGGGGGGCTGCTCTGTGGTGGGCCCCAGGGTGTGGGGGCTGCTCTGTGGAGGTCTCCAGGGTGTGGGGGCGACCCTGTGGCAACCCCAGGGTGTGGGGGGCTGCTCTGTGGTGGGCCTCAGGGTGTGGGGGGCTGCTCTGTGGAGGTCTCCAGGGTGTGGGGGCGGCCCTGTGGCAACCCCAGGGTGTGGGGGGCTGCTCTGTGGTGGGCCTCAGGGTGTGGGGGGCTGCTCTGTGGAGGTCTCCAGGGTGTGGGGGCGACCCTGTGGCAACCCCAGGGTGCGGGGGGCGACCCTGTGGCAACCCCAGGGTGCTGGGGGCGACCCTGTGGCAACCCCAGGGTGCTGGGGGCGGCCCTGTGGCAACCCCAGGGTGCTGGGGGCGACCCTGTGGCAACCCCAGGGTGTGGGGGCGACCCTGTGGCAACCCCAGGGTGCTGGGGGCGACCCTGTGGCAACCCCAGGGTGTGGGGGCGACCCTGTGGCAACCCCAGGGTGCTGGGGGCGACCCTGTGGCAACCCCAGGGTGTGGGGGCGACCCTGTGGCAACCCCAGGGTGCTGGGGGCGACCCTGTGGCAACCCCAGGGTGTGGGGGCGACCCTGTGGCAACCCCAGGGTGCTGGGGGCGACCCTGTGGCAACCCCAGGGTGTGGGGGCGACCCTGTGGCAACCCCAGGGTGCTGGGGGCGACCCTGTGGCAACCCCAGGGTGTGGGGGCGACCCTGTGGCAACCCCAGGGTGTGGGGGCGACCCTGTGGCAACCCCAGGGTGCTGGGGGCGACCCTGTGGCAACCCCAGGGTGCTGGGGGCGACCCTGTGGCAACCCCAGGGTGCGGGGGGCGACCCTGTGGCAACCCCAGGGTGCTGGGGGCGACCCTGTGGCAACCCCAGGGTGCTGGGGGCGACCCTGTGGCAACCCCAGGGTGCGGGGGGCGACCCTGTGGCAACCCCAGGGTGCTGGGGGCGACCCTGTGGCAACCCCAGGGTGCGGGGGGCGACCCTGTGGCAACCCCAGGGTGCGGGGGGCGACCCTGTGGCAACCCCAGGGTGCTGGGGGCGACCCTGTGGCAACCCCAGGGTGCTGGGGGCGACCCTGTGGCAACCCCAGGGTGCTGGGGGCGACCCTGTGGCAACCCCAGGGTGCTGGGGGCGGCCCTGTGGCAACCCCAGGGTGCTGGGGGCGACCCTGTGGCAACCCCAGGGTGCTGGGGGCGACCCTGTGGCAACCCCAGGGTGCTGGGGGCGGCCCTGTGGCAACCCCAGGGTGCTGGGGGCGACCCTGTGGCAACCCCAGGGTGCTGGGGGCGACCCTGTGGCAACCCCAGGGTGCGGGGGGCGACCCTGTGGCAACCCCAGGGTGCTGGGGGCGACCCTGTGGCAACCCCAGGGTGCTGGGGGCGGCCCTGTGGCAACCCCAGGGTGCTGGGGGCGACCCTGTGGCAACCCCAGGGTGCTGGGGGCGACCCTGTGGCAACCCCAGGGTGCGGGGGGCGACCCTGTGGCAACCCCAGGGTGCTGGGGGCGACCCTGTGGCAACCCCAGGGTGCTGGGGGCGGCCCTGTGGCAACCCCAGGGTGCGGGGGGCGACCCTGTGGCAACCCCAGGGTGCTGGGGGCGACCCTGTGGCAACCCCAGGGTGCTGGGGGCGGCCCTGTGGCAACCCGCATATTAATTTTAGGGTTAATTTTGTAGAAGGGAGAAGAAAAAAGCCAAAAACCAAACATAAATATAATTAGGCCTTGTATACCACACACATGTGTACTATATTAGGCCTAATATGCCTTATATTAGGCCTAATGCTGCTTATATTAGGCCTAATGTTGCTTATATTAGGCCTAATGTTGCTTATATTAGGCCTAATGCTGCTTATATTAGGCCTAATGTTGCTTATATTAGGCCTAATGTTGCTTATATTAGGCCTAATGCTGCTTATATTAGGCCTAATGTTGCTTATATTAGGCCTAATGTTGCTTATATTAGGCCTAATGCTGCTTATATTAGGCCTAATGTTGCTTATATTAGGCCTAATGCTGCTTATATTAGGCCTAATGTTGCTTATATTAGGCCTAATGTTGCTTATATTAGGCCTAATGTTGCTTATATTAGGCCTAATGTTGCTTATATTAGGCCTAATGTTGCTTATATTAGGCCTAATGTTGCTTATATTAGGCCTAATGTTGCTTATATTAGGCCTAATGTTGCTTATATTAGGCCTAATGTTGCTTATATTAGGCCTAATGTTGCTTATATTAGGCCTAATGCTGCTTATATTAGGCCTAATGTTGCTTATATTAGGCCTAATGTTGCTTATATTAGGCCTAATGTTGCTTATATTAGGCCTAATGTTGCTTATATTAGGCCTAATGTTGCTTATATTAGGCCTAATGTTGCTTATATTAGGCCTAGGATTGCGTGGGCAGGTTACATTTGGTTCTTTAATTACTTTTTCGATTTTGAGTGTCATTCGTGGCAAGTTATGTAAATCCTGAACTTTTTAGAGGTTTAATTATTTTAGGGATGACCAATTGGTGTGAGTTCTGTTGTTAGTGGAGGATGGGTCTGTCTGCCTTCTGTGGTGATGGAGGATGGGTCTGTCTGCCTTCTGTGGTGATGGAGGATGGGTCTGTCTGCCTTCTGTGGTGATGGAGGATGGGTCTGTCTGCCTTCTGTGGTGATGGAGGATGGGTCTGTCTGCCTTCTGTGGTGTTGGAGGATGGGTCTGTCTGCCTTCTGTGGTGTTGGAGGATGGGTCTGTCTGCCTTCTGTGGTGATGGAGGATGGGTCTGTCTGCCTTCTGTGGTGATGGAGGATGGGTCTCTCTGCCTTCTGTGGTGTTGGAGGATGGGTCTGTCTGCCTTCTGTGGTGTTGGAGGATGGGTCTGTCTGCCTTCTGTGGTGATGGAGGATGGGTCTGTCTGCCTTCTGTGGTGATGGAGGATGGGTCTGTCTGCCTTCTGTGGTGTTGGAGGATGGGTCTGTCTGCCTTCTGTGGTGTTGGAGGATGGGTCTGTCTGCCTTCTGTGGTGTTGGAGGATGGGTCTGTCTGCCTTCTGTGGTGTTGGAGGATGGGTCTGTCTGCCTTCTGTGGTGTTGGAGGATGGGTCTGTCTGCCTTCTGTGGTGTTGGAGGATGGGTCTGTCTGCCTTCTGTGGTGTTGGAGGATGGGTCTGTCTGCCTTCTGTGGTGATGGAGGATGGGTCTGTCTGCCTTCTGTGGTGTTGGAGGATGGGTCTGTCTGCCTTCTGTGGTGATGGAGGATGGGTCTGTCTGCCTTCTGTGGTGTTGGAGGATGGGTCTGTCTGCCTTCTGTGGTGTTGGAGGATGGGTCTGTCTGCCTTCTGTGGTGATGGAGGATGGGTCTGTCTGCCTTCTGTGGTGTTGGAGGATGGGTCTGTCTGCCTTCTGTGGTGATGGAGGATGGGTCTGTCTGCCTTCTGTGGTGTTGGAGGATGGGTCTGTCTGCCTTCTGTGGTGTTGGAGGATGGGTCTGTCTGCCTTCTGTGGTGATGAAGGATGGGTCTGTCTGCCTTCTGTGGTGTTGGAGGATGGGTCTGTCTGCCTTCTGTGGTGATGGAGGATGGGTCTGTCTGCCTTCTGTGATGATGGAGGATGGGTCTGTCTGCCTTCTGTGGTGATGGAGGATGGGTCTGTCTGCCTTCTGTGGTGATGGAGGATGGGTCTGTCTGCCTTCTGTGGTGATGGAGGATGGGTCTGTCTGCCTTCTGTGGTGATGGAGGATGGGTCTGTCTGCCTTCTGTGGTGATGGAGGATGGGTCTGTCTGCCTTCTGTGGTGATGGAGGCTGCTGCCTTCATATGATGGTGATGGCCGCAGCAGACTGTACCACCACCGTCTCCCCTTCACATGTTGATATTTAACGTTACTGACAGAAGATGATTGAGGACACCTTGAGCCCCTCTGAGAGTACACTTAACCCTCTTCCTCCTCCTCCTCCGGGGCCACTCACGTGTCCACGCCACTCTCCTGGACGGCCACCTGTTGCAGCCCTATATTGCAACTCCTTGCCACCAACCCATGTCTAAGAACGCTCCGACAAGCGTGGTCACAGCTGGTTTTGCAGCGTCTTGGTGTTATTAAGTATATTGCCATGACAAACTATCACCCTATTCGTCTTAAGTGAGTTGTAGTGGTTATGTGGGCCGCTTCGAGCAACAGTCTAGTCCTTCCGGAGGGCCCCCTGGCGAAGGGGGGCCCCTTCCAGCGCCCCTCTGAGCACTGGACATCATATCTCTTCATCTCCTGGCCTGATACCCGCCGGAAGTCCCTCCTTATCCTCTATGGCTCCCTTTCAAGCATTATGAACGTTTTTACCTATCAATGTCCATCACCACACCCCGGTAAGCCATCCATCCCCCCTTCACCGGATAAATTTCACGGTTCTGTGGGTTGGCCGGCGGTATACTCTCTTCATGGGCCGGTCCTGTGGGCCGGCCGGGTCCTATATGAAGGGGCTCTGGTCCTGTGGGCCGGCCGGGTCCTATATGAAGGGGCTCTGGTCCTGTTGGGTGGCCGGGTCCTATATGAAGGGGCTCTGGTCCTGTGGGCCGGCCGGGTCCTATATGAAGGGGCTCTGGTCCTGTTGGGTGGCCGGGTCCTATATGAAGGGGCTCTGGTCCTGTGGGCCGGCCGGGTCCTATATGAAGGGGCTCTGGTCCTGTGGGCCGGCCGGGTCCTATATGAAGGGGCTCTGGTCCTGTGGGCCGGCCGGGTCCTATATGAAGGGGCTCTGGTCCTGTGGGCCGGCCGGGTCCTATATGAAGGGGCTCTGATCCTGTGGGCCGGCCGGGTCCTATATGAAGGGAACTCTGGTCCTGTGGGCCGGCCGGGTCCTAGGGGCCCTCTGGCCTGCTTGGGGCCCGCGGGCTACCACAACACCAGCATATTCCTATACCATAACTACCATGATACTATGAGGTGATACTATGAGGTATCATTATTAGGGTATGCCCAAGCCAGGTGCTAAATCACCATGATTTTCATATACCCGCAGGAGGTTGTAAGGTAGACTCTAACACCCCTGGTGAGGTAAGCTTAACCTTGAGGTACCATAATCATTTGATACCTCGCACGAGGTAGTAATTCCCAGCGAACTGTAAAGAGTCATTCTGGGACATTGTGGTATGTATGTATGTATGTATGTATGTATGTATGTATGTATGTATGTATGTATGTATGTATGACGTGGTATGCATCGGGATCGGGTTAATTACCATTAACTGTGGCAGGTGGCTACCGTTACCTGTGGCAGGTGGCTACCGTTACCTGTGGCAGGTGGCTACCGTTACCTGTGGCAGGTGGCTGCCGTTACCTGTGGCAGGTGGCTACCGTTACCTGTGGCAGGTGGCTACCGTTACCTGTGGCAGGTGGCTACCGTTACCTGTGGCAGGTGGCTACCGTTACCTGTGGCAGGTGGCTACCGTTACCTGTGGCAGGTGGGTGCCGTTACCTGTGACAGGTGGCTACCGTTAGTGGTTGAAGAACACTTACCACAAGTGATCGCGTTCTTCCACGATCAAATGCTTATAAGGAGATCTGGTAGATGAAGCATCTTGGATCTGGTAGATGAAGCATCTTGGATCTGGTAGATGAAGCATCTTGGATCTGGTAAATTAGTAGAATATAAAACAACTAAATTTGTTTTATTAAAATTAACAAAATACATGTTATGTATCATATAATATTCAACATTCGTAATAATTTATAGCACTTTTTTCTTGGAATTATTTAACACTTTGACCTTGTGAATAACATGACAAAAATTCAGGGTGTTTTAACAATCGACACAATTTTCACATTTTGACCTAATTTACAGCTACCAAAATCATCAATATAATTTGGATCAGATGGCTCCCAACACCCAAGAAACCATAGAATGTACGGAACAAACGCTATTTACTGAGTGTACATATTTTGTGTGTGTGTGTGTGTGTGTGTGTGTGTGTGTGTGTGTGTGTGTGTGTGTGTGTGTTTCATGCAGTTAACCGGACAAGTGTGTCCGGTTAACGAGATGCGTCGTGGGGTTCGGTCGTGCAGGAGTACACGTACGGGGTCCGGTTAAGATGATGTACGGAAGCTTGGACCAATGAATCATTGTTCAATACCTCAATAACCTTTTAAAATTCCTCTGGAAATTCTTAAAATAAAATAAGAAATTTTGTCACGTATATTTCGTTACACACACACACACACACACACACACACACACACACACACACACACACACACACACACACACACACACACACACTAGTGTGTGGAGGGGGGGGGGAACAGTATGTTGCAAACATTTGCAACATTTATACCATTTGTTAAACAAAATTATGCAATGTTGATTGCATTGGTTTACATAAAAATGTGCTACAACGATGTATAAAAGCCATGTCTAAAGCAATTACAAATGGTTTGCCATTTGCAATTTTGAAAAATCAAAGATTATAAATGATAGTTATACAAGGACGTCGTAAGAGTTATTTTCAGCGTGGGTCTTGAGAGGTTCCTAATTAATAATAATGTCTCTTTTATGGCTGAATATAAACTTAATTAAAGGTCGTTAGTGTGGACCAGAGTGTAGGGGCTGCTGCGGACACGTGGGAGAGTTCACCCTAGCATGGGAGAGTTCACCCTAGCATGGGAGAGCCCACCCTAGCATGGGAGAGTTCACCCTAGCATGGGAGAGCCCACCCTAGCATGGGAGAGTTCACCCTAGCATGGTACAGCCCACTCCAGCATGGTACAGCCCACTCCAACATGGGACAGCCCACCCCCAACATGGAACAACCCACCCCCAACATGGGACAGCCCACCCCCAACATGGTACAGCCCACCCCCAACATGGTACAGCCCACCCCCAACATGGAACAACCCACCCCAACATGGTACAGCCCACCCCCAACATGGTACAGCCCACCCCCAACATGGTACAGCCCACCCCCAACATGGAACAACCCACCCCCAACATGGGACAGCCCACCCCCAACATGGTACAGCCCACCCCCAACATGGAACAACCCACCCCCAACATGGGACAGCCCACCCCCAACATGGTACAGCCCACCCCCAACATGGTACAGCCCACCCCCAACATGGAACAACCCACCCCCAACATGGTACAGCCCACCCCCAACATGGAACAACCCACCCCCAACATGGAACAACCCACCCCCAACATGGAACAACCCACCCCCAACATGGAACAACCCACCCCCAACATGGAACAGCCCACCCCCAACATGGAACAACCCACCCCAGTTATCTCCACCACTTCAACTCTCTAACCAGTCAATATATTCACTGCATGAACAAGGAGCACAAATATATCTTATGTCAATATGTCATCATTAGTGAGGCTGCATAATGCAGACTTGTTCTGGCATATGTTGTTGAGGTTCTACCACATATTGTCTGCTCACGCACAAGTTATCAGCGATGATTGTCTGCTCACACACAAGTTATCAGCGATGATTGTCTGCTCACACACAAGTTATCAGCGATGATTGTCTGCTCACACACAAGTTATCAGCAGGGATTGTCTGCTCACACACAAGTTATCAGCAGGGATTGTCTGCTCACACACAAGTTATCAGCGATGATTGTCTGCTCACACACAAGTTATCAGCGATGATTGTCTGCTCACACACAAGTTATCAGCGATGATTGTCTGCTCACACACAAGTTATCAGCGATGATTGTCTGCTCACACACAAGTTATCAGCGATGATTGTCTGCTCTCACACAAGTTATCAGCGATGATTGTCTGCTCACACACAAGTTATCAGCAGGGATTGTCTGCTCACACACAAGTTATCAGCAGGGATTGTCTGCTCACACACAAGTTATCAGCGATGATTGTCTGCTCACACACAAGTTATCAGCGATGATTGTCTGCTCACACACAAGTTATCAGCGATGATTGTCTGCTCACACACAAGTTATCAGCGATGATTGTCTGCTCACACACAAGTTATCAGCGATGATTGTCTGCTCACACACAAGTTATCAGCGATGATTGTCTGCTCACACACGTTATCAGCGATGATTGTCTGCTCTCACACAAGTTATCAGCAGGGATTGTCTGCTCACACACAAGTTATCAGCGATGATTGTCTGCTCACACACACGTTATCAGCGATGATTGTCTGCTCACACACAAGTTATCAGCGATGATTGTCTGCTCTCACACAAGTTATCAGCAGGGATTGTCTGCTCACACACAAGTTATCAGCGGTGATTGTCTGCTCACACACAAGTTATCAGCGATGATTGTCTGCTCACACACAAGTTATCAGCGGTGATTGTCTGCTCACACACAAGTTATCAGCGATGATTGTCTGCTCTCACACAAGTTATCAGCAGGGATTGTCTGCTCACACACAAGTTATCAGCAGGGATTGTCTGCTCACACACAAGTTATCAGCGATGATTGTCTGCTCACACACAAGTTATCAGCGATGATTGTCTGCTCACACACAAGTTATCAGCGATGATTGTCTGCTCTCACACAAGTTATCAGCGATGATTGTCTGCTCACACACAAGTTATCAGCGATGATTGTCTGCTCACACACAAGTTATCAGCAGGGATTGTCTGCTCACACACAAGTTATCAGCGGGGATTGTCTGCTCACACACAAGTTATCAGCAGGGATTGTCTGCTCACACACAAGTTATCAGCGATGATTGTCTGCTCACACACAAGTTATCAGCAGGGATTGTCTGCTCACACACAAGTTATCAGCAGGGATTGTCTGCTCACACACAAGTTATCAGCGATGATTGTCTGCTCACACACAAGTTATCAGCGGTGATTGTCTGCTCACACACAAGTTATCAGCGATGATTGTCTGCTCACACACAAGTTATCAGCAGGGATTGTCTGCTCACACACAAGTTATCAGCAGGGATTGTCTGCTCACACACAAGTTGTCAGCGATGATTGTCTGCTCACACACAAGTTATCAGCAGGGATTGTCTGCTCACACACAAGTTATCAGCAGGGATTGTCTGCTCACACACAAGTTATCAGCGAGGATTGTCTGCCAAAGACTTGATGACTCACAGCAGGAGAACTCAGAGAGAGACGTCAAACGGTGATTTCAATGACAGGTTATTGAAGCCCCAAAAAAACTTATTTCGCATACGGCCCTGTCTCTTACCGTCCACTGCTGAATGCTGCAGTCTGTACCCGTCTCGCTAGTGTAATATACTGTTCTACACCCTCCCCCCCCCTTACCCTGGCTCCCTTCAACAAGGGAGTAATTAATGAAATGTCCCGGATTCATCTTAGCAGGCGTCTTCAGGCGTAGTAATTAGCCATGTTAGTGTACATGTCTTACAGAGTATAGTAACAACTCCCTAACCAGTCAGCAGCCTAGACCTTCTCTCTTCACCATGAGGAAACCCACATGGAACCAGTCAACCATGTGTCCCCCCCCCCCTTTCCCCCCTTTCCCTCCCTTTTATACCCCTATCACACGTCCCTTCCACATGCCTCCCCCCCCCTACCCATTAGCCCCGCCCCGGCATCCCCCCTCCATCACAAGGATAGGCAAACAAGTCAGCAACAATGAGCGCGAGTACAGAGGGAATCAGCATGCATGTTGCCTCTTATTTGCCGCCCGTCCGCCCTGGGACACGCCCAGAACCCGCTCGTATTTGCCAGCTAGGTAATTAAGGGTAAAATCGTCACACAGGTAGAGCAGTAGGCCGTGGTCTTGTGTACACATGCCCGTCTGGTCGTCTGGTGGGGCGGCAGGGGGCGCCACGCTCCTGCAACTGCCGCCTCCTTCTTGCACGATGATCGGGGCCTCTGGAGACGTGGCGGGAAATACTGGCGGGAAGTTTGAGGGTGGAGGGGAATGTTTGCGGCGCGGGGTGGTCCCAGTTTGGGGAGGTGGGGAGGATAGTGGGAGGGAGCTAGGGAAGGGATATTTGTTTGACTGGGGGGAGTTTTGGGGGAGAATGTTTGCGACGGGGGGTGGTCGCATTTTGGGGAGGTGGGGAGGATAGTGGGGGGGAGGGGGCTAGGGAAGGGATATTTGTTTGACTTGGGGGAGTTTTGGGGGGATGTTTGCGACGGGGGGGGTAGTCGTATTTTGGGGAGGATAGTGGGGGGGGGGGAAGCTAGGGAAGGGATATTTGTTTTGGGGTGGAGGTGGGGGGGATGTTTAGGATGGTGGGGATATGTGGAATGGAGTGTTTACCATCGGGTACTTGGGTGAGGTGTTTGGAAAAGTAGAACTAATACACTCAAAATAATAATAATAATATTTGCAGAGAATATGCAGGAAGCAAAATGAGTGATAAACGCTTCCGTCATGAGTAGAGACGAACTGCACTGTTCCAGGGGCGCTGTACATGTTCCTTGTCCAAGAACTAAGAGTTATGAGTTATAAGGAAAGGCTGCGTGAATTGCACCTCACGTCGCTGGAAGAAATAAGAGTTAGGGAAAGACATTATTACGCCATGATTACAAAATTCTCAGGGGAATTGACAGGGTAGATAAAGACAGGTAATTTAACACGGGTGGTACACACACAAGGGGATACAGGTGGAAGCTGAGTGCCCAAATGAGCCACGGAGACATTAGAAAGATTTTTTCAGTGTCAGAGTAGTTAGTAAATGGACTGCACTAGCCAGTGATCTGGTGGAGGCTGACTCTATAACACCTTTCAAACGAAAGAGCCCAAAAGGCTCAGGAAGCTGTACACCAGTTGTCATTTGAGAGGCGGGACCAAAGAACCGAAGCTCAACCTCCGCAAGTACAATTAGGAGAGCACACACACACACACACACACACACACACACACACACACACACACACACACACATCATATAAATAAACTGAAAAAGGTTCAAAAGCATGATTGGCTTCAAAGTGGTTTCTTAAACACAACAAGAGTCACGAGGAGAGACAAGAGACGTTAAATATGCCAAAGGTAGAAAATGTAAGGAAAAAAAGAGGTGATATGATCACCACTTACAAAATATTAACAGGAATTTACCAAAATAACAAAGAGGAATTCCTGTAACCAGCGCCTTCACGAACAAGAGGACACAACGAATCTGTACACCTGTTGATTGACGGTTGAGAGGCGGGACCAAAGAGCCAGAGCTCAACCCCCGCAAGCACAACTAGGTGAGTACAGATTCAAGCTTAAGAAACAATGGTGCCAAAAATATATTAGGAAGTTTTCTTTTGCAAACAGAGTGATTGACGGTTGGAACAAGCTGTTAGACCAAAGCTAGAATATGCAGCGGTTGTGTGGTGTCCAAATCTTAAGAAGCACATCAACAAACTGGAAAAGGTGCAAAGACATGCTACTAAGTGGCTCCCAGAACTGAAGGGCAAGAGCTACTAGGAGAGGTTAGAGGCATTAAATATGCCAAAACTAGAAGACAGAAAAAGAGGTGATATGATCACTACATGCAAAATAGTAACAGGAATTGATAAAATCGATAGGGAAGATTTCCTGAGACCTGGAACTTTAAGAACAAGAGGTCATAGATATAAACTAGCTAAACACAGATGCCGAAGAAATATAAGAAAATTCACTTTCGCAAATAGTGGTAGACGGTTGGAACAAGTTAGGTGAGAAGGTGGTGGAGGCCAAGACCGTCAGTAGTTTCAAAGCGTTATATGACAAAGAGTGATGGGAAGACGGGACACCACGAGCGTAGCTCTCATCCTGTAACTACACTCAGGTAATTGCACAGGTCCTCACAGCCGAGTGGACGGCGCTCTGGAGTCGTAGTCCTATGGGCCCAGGTTCGATTCCAGATCAAGGCAGAAACGAATGGGCATCTTTCACCTGTTGGGCCTGTTCACCTAGTAGTAAATAGGTACCTGGGAGTTACACAGCTGCTACGAACTACATCCGGGAGTGGAGGATGTAGTAGATATGAGAGAGATGTAGTAGATACCATGGAGGAAATATCTGTCGGGAGTCATTACATTAGAGATCCGGCGGATAGAAAGGCGGGGGTCAAGAGCTAAGGCTCGATCCTGCAGGCACTAGTGAATACACACCCAAAATCTCACACTCTGGTGATACACTGCAGAAGGTCTACGGACATGGACGACACCAGCTAGTTCCCAGGGGCCTCCACAGCACGGACCTCTCGGCCCGGACCCCCCGCAGCACGGACCGCTCGGCCAGACCCCCGCAGCACGGACCACTCGGCCAGACCCCCGCAGCACTGACCGCTCGGCCCGGACCCCGCAGCACGGACTGCTCGGCCCATACCCTCGCAGCACGGACCGCTCGGCCAGATCCCCACAGCACGGACCGCTCAGCCCGGACCCCCACAGCACGGACCGCTCGGCCAGACCCCCGCAGCACGGACCGCTCGGCCCGGACCGCTCGGCCAGACCCCCGCAGCACGGACCGCTCGGCCAGACCCCCGCAGCGCGGACCGCTCGGCCCGGACCCCCGCACCACGGACCGGGCCTCCTTAGCGAGAGGAGAAAGCGTGCCCGGGAAAGCGTGCAAGAGCCCTTGAACGGGTCCCGCGGAAACTGTTGCGGCTTCCAAGGGCGGCATCAAAGAATTCCTAGAGCGGGAGGATTGCGTGCAAACAGTTTATTATTGTTGTAACCAGACAGGGTAAATCCCCAAGGTAAATACAGAGTCGGTGAAAGAGCAACAACGCTTCGCTGGCGATTGCGAAAGGCAAAAAGAGTAAAAAGGAGACAACCCTCCCTCAGCGGCGCTGTTGTGGTGTACAATAAATTCTTTGTGTGGCCAGTTTCCTTGCTGGGGTTGGCACCTGGCTGTGTCTGGGGGGAGCCACAGGGAGCAACCGTCCCCCACCTCCCCCTACCTCGGCCCCCCCAGCAAGTTGACGTGGCGTAAAATGCGTTCTTTATATTTGTTCACGTGGTGAAGACCGCACCGCCATCATGGCGCTGTCCGTGCTGGCCGCCCCACCTGTCGCGCGTCCCGACTCCTGCACTCCTTCACTGGCTATGGCTTCCCTGCACCTTCATCCCCACTGTCTCCCAGATTGTTCGCCGTGGGTTAGAAAGGAGTGATTATAGATAATTGTTATTAACCCAATGTTCGATGTAAGTAGTCACGATGACTAATGAGGCAGTTGTGAAGGGAATTCGTTACTTTGTCGAGGGATTCGTACCGTTGTTTCCTGCCGTTCCTCCGGGGTATCCTTCAAGAGAGATGGGACGCTCTCGACGACCCTATTACCTCCAGCTGGGGCAAGAGGGGCATCCCTGGCGTCCTGTACCCACCCCGGGCGCGCCCTTCATCCCCTCACCTACTGATCTATTCTCATAATTAGGCAAACCACATGATTTTGACAATGGTTCACAGCATGTGAGGAGGTGTCCCTCAAGCCCATTTGAATACAGATTACTGACTGGCGAGGCAGGATATGTTGCGTATATCATGCACGTGTTGCAGCCACCAGGATCATTCCCCGGCGCCAATCACTCCAACCACGCATCAACTCTACCTCTCCCAGGGACGTCACTTTCCCCAACCCAAGGAATGAAAATTCCAACTAAACGCTGGAAAAAATGGCCGCTGTCCCCCCTCTCTAGACCCTCCTCCTTCCCCTCTCCCTCCCCATTCTTAGGTAGTTACATTGAGGTAAGTTTCTGATACTGGTGGTACTCCACAAGACCCCATACCGGCGCTGGTACCATGCCCCCTTGTAATGGTACGCATTCCACCGCTGGGGGGGGGGGGGAAGGTAAGAGAAGAGGGGGTGAATCAATCGTGAATTGCGGCGTACCTTTATGGGGTGTTGTACGCGCCAGGTGATGGCTGTATATTGATGTGTGAATGTTATATACATTCAGATGTATACAGGTATACATTCAGATGATTATCTGGAGGAAATCACCCATCCAGCAAACAGCTGAAGCTCTTCGAAGCGTGTGCTTATCTCTGACCACGCAGGCTTCCTAGTTTTATACTACTAGGCTTCCTAGTACAAGGATGATTGTATGAAAATAGAGATGAAGATTTAGTGATGTAAATAGTGGGGGTATGAGGTCTATAGGGAAATACGTATCAAATGAAGAAAGCAAACTGGGATTGCGTTCTAGTATTCCCAGCTGGATACTTCACAGTCTTACAGAATTACTATAAAAAAGATGGTTTCTTGACATGCAATTTATTTACTGTTGATAAACCCTTGATACATTTAGCCACTAAATTATATATATATATATATATATATATATATATATATATATATATAATGTTGTTAAATATGACCGAAAAGGTAAGATTAATAATTTTAACACTAATTTTCTCAATATTTCTTATGTTTCTTTTCACTGTCAATGGTAATTGAAAAATCAATGTTTTATAATCAATAAAAAATCAGTATGATGTCTTCAACAAACTATCATAAAAAGAAAGGTAAAACGCCATGCAACCTCTGAAGAGACAACTAACACAACACCTATACCCCCTATTAGACTATTTTACAGGAACTTCTTTTCCACAGCTCATAAAACGGAGGAAAGGGTCCTGAAAGTTATTGTTGATAGGAACTTTATCCCTACAGACAAAAATCAGAAAATACAATTGACGATTTACTATAAAACCAAAAAACGGCCAACCTACTCATGAAAAACTCTCCAGACACAAAGCAGAACGCCTTGAAGGAAACCAACGTCGTCTATGCCTTCAAATGCCCACTTGGGGACTGTCAGCCCCAAAGAACTCAGTATATAGGCAAGACAACAACGCCTCTTTCCAGGCGATTAACAATGCATAAACAACAGGGCTCCATAAAGAAACATATAATCTCCTCTCACAACCAGACCATCACCAGAGAAATCTTAACAACACAGAAATCATTGATAGATACAGTGATAGCAGGAGACTCGACATCAGCGAGGCACTACACATCAAAAAGTAAACACCAGCAATCAACAGCAAATTAACGCATAATTACATTCTACCCACTTCAAGACCCGAGCCAACATAGAAGCAGCAAGAGAAAGTATGGGCCAATAGACCTTCTGTAGTTACTTCCATTCTTATGTTTTCATACCCAACTTTTACCCATTGATTCGTGTTCTGTCACCTCACCCAAAACAAATATAAGCATGATGTATGTCATGTGTAAACCAGTCTTTGAAAATGTAAGAAGCCTTACGAAACGCTTCTAGGCGTCAGACCAAAAAATAAAAATGTAAAAAATGAATTTTGGAGAGTTAATTTTTCAATTACCCTCGACAATGAAGAGAAACATAAGAAATATTGAGAAGATTCGTGTTAGAATTATTAATCTTATCCTTTCGGTCATATTCAACAACATATGTCTACAAGAAAGACTGTTACCAATATAATATATATATTATATATTATATATATATATATATATATATATATATATATATATATATATATATATATATATATATATATATATATATATATATATATATATATATATAATCAGTGTGAAGGTGACTCAGTTCAGGAGCCTATAGAAGGCTAAAGGGAAGGTAAGAGGGGGGGGGGGGGTAGGGAGGGACCTAGCTGCATTTGTGGGGGATGAGCCACGGCTCTTGGGCCCCACCTCTGACATTTGACGGGACTTGTGAAAAGGTTGCAGAGGCTTCTGGGCTCTGTGGGTTGTGCCTCCAACCCCGCTTTTGTGACTTTCTCAGCACGTTGTATTTGTGTCCTGAGTGTGTAAGGGCCAAACTTTAGCTCTTGGACCCCGCCTCTTCAGCCGTCTGTTGACTCACTAATGCAATGACTCCTGACCTATTTTTCTATAATTACCTCTACTTTTTAAACTATGAATGGAATTTGCATATGCAACATTTTCCATTACTTCATTTCATTTTCCCATCACTCTTACGCTAAGACTCATCTGAGTCTCAACCTTCCAACCATGCCCAATTGTTCTGTTGGTAGTCATTGTGAATATACCTCTTTCTCCACTCTGTCAATTCCCCTATTATATACATCTATATCAGTCTTCGTACCCCCCCATCCCTCGAAATTCTGAGACGAGCCTCAGCGCAAACTGATCCTTGAGTTACTTAGCGTGTTGACTTCCTGTGCCTTAGTGTGGCTCAGACTCCTGCCTGTTAGGTACTCTGTTGCCCATGTACAGTACTCTTGTGTGTACTCTCGCCTGCCTCTCTAGCTTGGGGGCCAAGTTTGTGTGTATTTACCATTTGTACTTGCAGCATCTAGCTCTTGGACCCCGCCATTCTAACCGTCGGTTGCCTAGTGCACTGACTCCAGACATGTTTTTCTCTATCATATCTGCTACATATGTGTTTTCTGACACACACACACACACACATCTCCAGGATGGAGGCTGAAAAAGCTGCCTCACGTAAATAGTAACATGGTAAAAGGTTATTGATGTTATAGGGTGGTATTATAGACATTAACATTGTCAGTGGATTTACCAGTAATTGTCACTGGTGGCGTTGCTACACCTCAGAGGTCATCTGTTGTTGTGGCTTTAGATTCATCTCCTGGGAACAAAATGTTCCAAGTAGCACGGGCTATGGTGAGCCCGTAGTGGACTTACCTGGCACAGGAGCGGAGCTATCGCTACCTCAACTTGTTATTGTTGTTGTTATAGATTCAGCTCCTCGTAACAAGTTCCAAGTAGCACGGGCTATGGTGAGCCCGTAGTGGACTTACCTGGCACAGGAGCGGGGCAAGTAGCACGGGCTATGGTGAGCCCGTAGTGGACTTACCTGGCACAGGAGCGGGACAAGTAGCACGGGCTATGGTGAGCCCGTAGTGGACTTACCTGGCACAGGAGCGGGGCAAGTAGCACGGGCTATGGTGAGCCCGTAGTGGCCTTACCTGGCACAGGAGCGGGGCAAGTAGCACGGGCTATGGTGAGCCCGTAGTGGACTTACCTGGCACAGGAGCGGGGCAAGTAGCACGGGCTATGGTGAGCCTGTAGTGGACTTACCTGGCACAGGAGCGGGGCAAGTAGCACGGGCTATGGTGAGCCTGTAGTGGACTTACCTGGCACAGGAGCGGGGCAAGTAGCACGGACTATGGTGAGCCCGTAGTGGACTTACCTGGCATAGGAGCGGGGCTGTAACTCAAGTCTGGCAGGTCAGAGGTCATCTTTGGACCGGATTCTTGTAGACTGGTTCAGTGCCTGCCTCGCTCTGTTCTCTCTAACCTACACCTAACCTAACCTAACCTAACCTACACCTGTCTCGTTAACACCAGGTGATACGACTCCTAGGAGTGGGTGTGTGTGTGGGTACAGCCGTCCGCGCCACCAAGGAGCGGGGTGAGCGTGTGGGTGTGCGGATATATACCCGTCCACACCGCCAACAGCCCATTAAAAACATATGCTAGTGCTATCTCTGCGGCCAGACAATACCGCACTAAGGACAATGGTCAATAATGCGGTGACAAAGCCTTCACAAAGACAGATCAGCAGTGCATCAGCAGCTTGTCAATCATTCATTATCATAATGTCCATCCCCCCACCCACCCCCCCTCCCCCCCTGCAGAGCATCCCGCCAGAGACAATGCTAAATACTTCACCAAACTCCAGCACAATACTGATCTAGCCGCTTCCCTGCCGCCTGGACGAGTCGCACCAAGTATTTAATCACGAGATGGATTTCTAGCATTTACCAGCCGAGGATTTACGATTTACACCGTCGTTATAGTGTGTAAGGCAGCGGGCTGAGGGGGTTACTTAGAGCAGCAGCGTCAAGAGAGATGTGGCCCAAGGCAGGTGGGACTGGTGGTGTATGAAGTCTTAAGAAACGAATATTCTTCGTTCTCAGTGAATGTGAGTATTTGTTTTGCTCGCCAGCCAGCTCTAAACCGGACCTGGACCCCACCTTCTGTGGCTCGTGTCTGTGGCACACGACACCACTATACACCTGGAGTACCACAGTATACCACTCGACGCTACTACTCGAGGTATACCTCTCCAGTTGTATCCAGACGGCTTTAATAACTCATGATATTGGCTGAGGATTGATAGACCATCTTAAAATGGCCTACTATTGTATTCAAATGTTCACCCACTTGGCAAACCTTTCTGTAAATAGCGTTGTAGGAACGCTCCTTCATGTTGGGATTCTTAGGTCGCGATTTGACGCGTTGACAATGGTCGCTCTTGATTGGCCAAAAGCGTGATGGTGCGGTACTGGTGGATGATTCACACACACACACACACACACACACACACACACACACACACACACACACACACACACACACACACACACACACACACATGAGTGTGTGTTCCTCATGAGTTATGAGGAAAGGCTGCGGGAAATGCACCTTACGGCACTGGAAGACAGAAGAGTAAGGGGGGACATGATCACAACCTACAAAATCCTCAGGGGAATCGACCGGGTAAACAAGGATGAACTATTCAACACTGGTGGGACGCGAACAAGGGGACACAGGTGGAAGCTGAGTACCCAAATGAGCCACAGAGACGTTAGAAAGAACTTCTTCAGTGTCAGAGTAGTTAGTAAATGGAATGCATTAGGAAGTGATGTGGTGGAGGCTGACTCCATACACAGTTTCAAATGTAGATATGATAGAGCCCAATAGGCTCAGGAATCTGTACACCAGTTGATTGACGGTTGAGAGGCGGGACCAAAGAGCCAGAGCTCAACCCCCGCAAGCACAATTAGGTGAGTACAATTAGGTGAGTACACACACATTAAGCAAGCTCCATTCATAATTGTAAAGTAAATATGATTGGGGTTACTAATTATGCTTCATTAACATAGAAAGAGTTAGTGAACACATGATTACCATATTCAAAATTCTTACAATGAGACTGAAAGGATACACAAGGACAGGTTATTTCGAAAGTGTGGTACATGGACACAGGGGACACATAACCCACGTATCCAAATGAGCCACAAAGACACTAGAAAGAAATTAGATCATGTGTCACTAGGAGGGAGAAGAATCAGGGGGAGACATCGTCACTACATACAAATTCCTCAGTGGAATTAACAGGGCAGACAAGGATGAACTAATTTAGCATGCGTGGTACACGAACAAGGGGACACAGGCCAACACTAAGTATATACGAGAATGATCCACAGAAAAAGCAGAATTTCGGATTGTTAGTGAACACAGGGAATTGACTAAAAGATTGCAGTGGTGGAGACAGGATTGGTATATAGCTTTCAGTGTAGATGAGACAGAACCCAATAGGCTCGGAAACTGTATATCAGCCGATTGAAGGTTGAGAGGCGGAATCAAAGAACCGAAGCTCAACCACAGAAAATACAGTTAGGTAAGGATATTCTCTCTCTCTCTCTCTCTCTCTCTCTCTCTCTCTCTCTCTCTCTCTCTCTCTCTCTCTCTCTCTCTCTCTCTCTCTCTCTCTCTCTCTCTCTCTCTCTCTTTCTTGCAACGTACAAAGACTTGCAACAAGAATAGGTCCAGAGGTAATAAGGGCTAAGCCATGAGGACAAATTAAGGGAACTAGCCCTCACAACCCTCTAAGAGACAAGATACAGAAGGGACATGATTGCAACATAGAAGATACTGCCGGGAATTGATAAGGTGGACGAGGACAGCCCTCTTGGCTGGATACACTAATGAGTCGAAGAAAAGTAAGGAATATACCCGTAAGCAAGTGAAAGACACTGTAAAAACAATGATACAAGTTTTAAAGCATCAACAAGTTTTAAAGGTCAGATTTGACAATAATAAAATTTGAACAATATAGTTAAATTATAACGCAACTCGTACCAGAAGGCTGGTAGGCGGGGTATAATGAACTGGTTCTCACTGCCCTGTAGTCACTGGTAGATAAGTACCACCATCACAACCACCACCACCAGCATCACCACCATCACAACCACCACCACCACCACCACCACACATCTGTCGACAGCATCAGTCCTATTGGTTGCTACTCACGCTTGAAATTAATCTCTCATCCTCAATGGAGTTTTGTCTCTGCGGGTTCTATCAGGTCTGGTGTACCCCCCCCCCCTCGAAACCATCTCCCCCCTTCCCTGGATCAGGGCCCCCGGGGGCCCTGTTCCCCCAGGAGTCCCCAGGAGGGTTCTCTGCACTGTCACGGTCTCTTTGTGTCTCCTGTTGTGTGAGTGGTGACATGCTGGGGTTGCCACGTGCCATAGCTCCCCCCCCTAACCCCCCCTTTCTACCACCAGTACTACTAGCCTCAGTCCAACCACCACCAGTCCAACAACCACTACCACCAGCAATCAGTGATATGGAAGAGGCGGTTTCTTTTGTCAGTCAACTAACGTATATGAGAATGGGTGGTAACCCCGACCCTTGTAGTACTCCACTCGTTACCATTCATCTCTTGGGGGTATCTTCCCTCCCACTGTGTCGAATGCTCTCTGATATTCATGGAAGATGCAGTCTGGCCTATTCTCTCTCACTCGATTAATTCCCGGCATCTTATCATCCAACTCTGTAAATCTTGACAAGCAGGAATTTGTCTCACTATATCCATGATGGTGGTTGAAAATAAACTTCACAATTTGTTAAGCGTTTTCGGAGCTAGAACGCTCAGCGGACTGGGCTAGTGGTGATGGGCTGTAGGTCTGTGGGTTCCTATTCACTACAATTAGCCATTTTCTAACTACCTGGTAGCTCACTCTTTTTTTCCATTGAAGAGTTGTGTACCACAGGAAAAGTATAAAATAATTCGGCTGCCCGCCCACCCTGCTTTCGTCCACCAATTAGCTGGTAGAGACTTGACACATCTCCACCAATCAGCTAGCTGGTAGGATAGGGAGGCATTGACCTCTTACCTCTCCCTCTATCATCCAACCACTGGGGACGGGGACGTGAGCCTTACTACCAGAGAAGAGGAGGTGCAACCTCTCCCATTCCACCATCCTCTATCCACCCCCACCCCCCTCCACTAACCACTAGTGGGGGGGGGGGGGAGGTGCACCACCTCTAAAACGTGAACATTTTCCTGCCTCCACCAAGAGGAAAAACATTAAGGAAGGTGAGACATGTCTGGGGGGCAGCGTCAGGTCTGCTCCACCTGACGCCGCCGCCCTCCCTCAAGGCTTTTTTCCCGCCATACCTCGTACTTTGTGCTGGGGTCCCTGGGGGGGTCTCACAGGCCCCTGGGGTTGCCCTGTACCCCTGGGGTTCCACTGTACCCCTGGGGCTCGAGAATGACAGCTTCGTGAAAACAATCACATGAGTTTGGCAATCGTTAACGGGCATTTGAAACACTTGCATGACACGTTGGTTCGCAAGGACTCGAGGGATGATTCGTGAAGCTTGAGAGAATTTCGTCCTGCTTGTCCTCGAAACATTGACACCCCAAAAAACTCAGCCCGTCCTCCAAACAAAGATCCAAAAGTGATTCCATGCACCCGCCAAACCCCCTGTTTATGAATGAAAAGCGGTTTACACACGACTCACAACTGATGACGTTCGAACATATCCGGAACAAGTGTTTCACTGACGAATTTTGTTCGAATCACAACGCTGTAAATGCTTCACCCACGTACTACAAATAGAAATAATCGCCAACAGAACCTAAACACCTAACCTAACCTAACCTATGCCTATATATGCACAATATGCTAATATATTATAATATTAATTTATACTTGAGAAAATTCCCGTTTTGAATGAACAGCATATTAAAATTTATGAATGCGTCTGTGGGGTCGACCGCTGGATGTAATGGACTTGAGTCGAGGACGGGTTGAAAAAACTGCAGCAGCCGCTCGATATGCGCGTTCGAAGCACTCTTCACTAAATGCTTCAGTCCTCAGTCCAGCCCGTCTTCCAGCCCGTCCTCATCAACAAAGACCAAAAGTGATTCCAGGCACCCGCCAACCCCCCCAACCCCCTTAGTTTATAAATGAAAAACTGTTTACACACGACTTACAACTGATGACGTTCGGATATTTCTGGAGCTGTGTTTGGCTGACCACTTGTGTTCGAACCCCAACTGTGTACAAGCATCACCCATGTACTACAATTACAAACAGCTATTCAACAGAGCCTAAACACCTCACCTAACTTGTGCCTGATTTGGTGTTTTGGTGTAACTCATGTACGAAGTTCTAATATCAATGAGAAATTCCGTATGAGCCGTGGTTAGGGTTCGAACCTACGTAGAGGGTGTTCCCACGCACATGCGCTAGCGACTAGACCAAACTAGAGCAGAGCAACTCAAGGTCTAGTCGTTATAGAGCGTGTGTCCGTGGGAACACCCGCCGCATGGATTCGAACCCTCACCACGGCTCCTACAGATTTTCTCAGTAATTAGTATTTTAGAAAATAGCTGTTTTTGAATACACAATTTGTTAACATTGATGAATGTGTGTTTGGGATCGTCCGCGGTGTCTAGAACCATCTTGAGGACCGGTTGGAGCCCCACGAGTGTTTCATTAAATTTAAATTTTGCCCCGAGGGGCGAGTTTATTGGGCAGAGCCACTCATCCTGTGAGTGGACACACCGCCATAGCAGAATGTACAACACTCCCCAATAGGAAGAAAACCCGCTGGGTTGTTCATCCTGTCACTTGTACCCAGACACAGCTGGGACTTGCTTAACTGTCTCAAGTCACCGCCCAATGAGAAGAACCTTCGAGAATTCCCACGTGCTTCGAGTGATTCTTAAACCCTAATTTATTTCCGCCCCCGTGGTTCTGTAGACTCGTCCCCAGTGCCGCTACTTCATTTTGTACCTTCAATCGCGTTATTAGGATTTATTTTTAGGCCAGAAGGAAGAGTGATCAAGTCTGCGCTTCTGAAAACTTGTCCAGAGTGCCTCTCTTCGCGCGCGGTTTCGCCTTCTTGGGGAAAAACAAGAAGAAAAAGCTGTGGTTGAGAGCATAGCAGCTGCCTAAGACTGGCTGAGGTCCCACGCACGTAACCCGCCCTCTAAATACAACCCGTTCTCAGACCCAAGTCTATTCCATCCAGCGGTCGACCCCAAAGATGCATTCATCAATTTTAACATGCTGTTCATTCAAAATAGGAATTTTCTGAATTATATATTAATATTATTTTATATTACTATACTGTGTATATTGGTTAGGTTAGATGTTTAGGTTCTGTTGGCGATTATTTGTAGTACGTGGGTGAAGCATTTACAGCGTTGTGGTTCGAACACAAGTCGTCAGTGAAGCACTTGTTCCGGAAGTGTTCGAACGTCATCAGTTGTGAGTCGTTTGTAAACCGTTTTTCACTCATAAACAGGTGGGGGGTTGGCGGGTGAATGGAATTGTGCTTTGTTTATGAGGACGGATTTATGAGGATGCTAAATATTGGCCAAGAGCTCTTTACTCCACAGTCACCACAAAATGTGTAAATGAAACTGTTGTCATGCTAGGCTCGTCCAAGCGGCGGTCGATTGAAAAAAAATAGATTTTAAAATATAAGTTAATATTATTACATACAAGAATGTGTTGAATACTTAGGCCTGAAATAAGTTTAGGGTAATTAGTAAGATACTGTCGGTGATTATTGGTATCTGCAGTACATGAACCTAGCATTTAGAGAGGAGCAATTCGAACACAAGAAGAAAACGAAAGCACTGTTCGAGTACAGTTCGAACGCCATCAGTTGTGTTTACAACATTTTTTTCACACATAAACAAGGGGAGTTTCGTGGCTGGGTTATCGAGCATTTGACCTTTGTTTACGAGGACGGGATGCGAATTGACGATTCAGTAACTTCCACCTAACTGTTCGTGCTGGCGTGAGAGGTGTGGGTCTGCCTCTGACGTCACGAAGCGTTAACAGCCTAGGGCCAGATTCAAGAAGCGGTTACGCAAGAACTTACGAACCTGGGGCCAGATTCACGAAGCGGTTACGTAAGAACTTACGAACCTGTACATCTTTTCTCAATCTTTGGCGGCTTTGTTTACAATTATTAAACAATTAATGATCTCCGAAGCACCAGGAGGCTGTTTATAACAATAACAACAGTTGATTGGCAAGTTTTCATGCTTGTAAACTGTTTAATAAATGTAACCAAAGCCGTCAAAGACTGAGGAAAGATGTACACGTTCGTAAGTGCTTGCGTAAGTGCTTCGTGAATCTGGCTCCTAGTACCGAAGCAGCAAGTGTTCGTTCACCTGGCCATCCCTCTTGACTCTGACCTCGGCTCTGGATAGTACTGTTGGCTCTTAATAGTACTATGGCTATTAACAGTACTACAGATTTAAATAATTGAATCTGGTAGAACTGATATTTGAATCTGTAGTAATCAAAATCCTGTTTTTCAGTACATAATTGACGACTTTGTCTTTGGAAACGGGTGCCATTTGGATAAGTGTTGCTTGAGGGTTGAGTCCTTATGGTGGTGGGGGGGGGGGTTTGCCTGACCCCCTTGAATAATGGGGACGTGGTTATGGGGGGTGCTATGCTGCCCGTAGCCCTTAGAACCCATGCGACACACAAGGGGGGGGACTCATGGTTCCCCAAGCGTTTAGGTGAATGTGGAGTACATACATTGTAATTTCATTTCTAATCCTGTATCTGTAACGATGTCAACGCCATCTGTTGAGCACACCTGACCCAATTTTTAAGTTCCCCTGTGGAAGGCTGGGATCTTGCTGACACAGTTGGTGGACACCTACAGTGTTATGTGTTGTACATATGTAATAAGTGTATATAGTTAAGAAGTACACACATAGTGATGGTTTCATTTGGTGTTATTTAACCCCATTCCCATTGGATTGACTATTGCTATTTAGTTCTTAATGACTTATGACTCGAGGTTGGATCTGATAAGAGGGACTATAAGGCTCTGTATAAAGTTTGAACGGAAAGAACCCGGTTATTGGCTAACTGAGGTCGTAGCGGAGCCAGAATGTTATTAAACTCTTGCGGGCTGTTGTAGAACTGTGGGGGGCTTAAAGGACGGTTGTTGTGTGTTGTTGTGGGGCAGTTGTTGGTCTTTAAGGACAGTTGTTGTGTGTTGTGGGGCAGTTGTTGTGTTGCGGGCTCCTCCACGCCCCCTGGAACCAAGGAACTACTGCGCGCCTCACACAAAAAATAAATTGCTTAATATTCTCACGATTTTCCCCGAGCCGTAATCTGATTAAAGTACACAAAGACCTTCCCGAAACACCCCAACCAGGACACCCCGGACCCCGGACCCCACACCTCGGACCCCAGGACACCCCACACCTCGGACCCCACACCCCGGACCCCACTCCCCGGACCCCACACCCCGGACCCCAGCCAGGACACCCCACCCCGGACCCCACACCCCGGACCCCACACCCCGGACCCCACACCCCGGACCCCACACCCCGGACCCCACACCCCGGACACCCCAGCCAGGTCACTATACCTAGATCACTACTCCCAGGTCACCACACCATATTCAGGACCCTGGCCTGGGTATAGTGTCCCCTCAGTCTATCTCCCCGTCTCAGTCTGCTTGTCCTCTTCCCTCAGTCTGCTCTCTCTCTCTCTCTCTCTCTCTCTCTCTCTCTCTCTCTCTCTCTCTCTCTCTCTCTCTCTCTCTCTCTCTCTCTCTGTCATCAGTGTGATCTCTCTCCCTTCAGTCTGATTTCCCTCTTCCCCTCGGTCTGTTATTCCTCTCTTCTCAGTCTGCCTTGCCTCTCCCCTCACTCCCTTCACACCCCTCTCCCCTCACTCCCTTCACACCCCTGTCCCCTCAGCAGGTATGCAGCCTCACACGCAACTCTCCACACGCGCGTGTGTGTTCTCCAGCACTGGAATTCCAATAACCGGGAATTCTCTTTTGACTGAAATAACTGGCGGCCGTTGACTGGAGCGGGCGGCGCCGCGCTGGGAACTGATTCATATCGCCAGTTTGAGAGTTTTGTCGCCTCGTGTTTGAAGTTGGAGCGGTATAAGGGGTCAGGGGAGGAGGCACTGAAAGCGTCTCCCCCTTCCCCTGGAACCCCTTTGTGGGTTCCCTGGCTAGGTGCCCCCCTAGAAGAACCGGGGGGCGTCCTGGAAGGTCTTCAAGCCCAGGGCGTTTTGAAAAATGAATTAATTGCACTAGGCGCTCTACATGAGGCTGCTAAGGTGAGGGTTGTCGCGGGGTGATAGGTGTTCTGATGGGTTTGTTGGGGTGTGTGTGTGGGGTTGTGGGGTTGTGCTGGCTTAAACACCAAGCTATTGTGTGTGTGTGGGGTTGTGCTGGCTTAAACACCAAGCTATTGTGTGTGTGTGGGGTTGTGCTGGCTTAAACACCAAGCTATTGTGTGTGTGGGGGGTTGTGGGGTTGTGCTGGCTTAAACACCAAGCTATTCCTGTGGTAAGCTGATTGCTTAGGTCAGTTGAATTGTGCATTTTTGAGTAGTGAGACGGCTATGTGTTGTGTGTGGATCAGCCATGGACCGTGTGTGGATCAACCGTGGACCATATATGGACCAGCCATGGACCAGGCTTTATGTAAATACCTATTTTTATGGTGTAAGACACATATTTTTTCGGGGTTCCATTTTCAGTAAGTTCAAGAATTCATACGAACTTTTTAAAACCTAATGAGATCTCCAAATTACCTTGAGATTAGCAGCTGCTATTTTTGTGCCTCTGATAGAACTTGAAAAAAAAACATGAACGTTAGATTAAAAAACATAATGAGATTTCTTCATCTTAAGATTAGCAGCCAATATTTTTGTCACTTTAAAATGACTTTGAATATTGTTTTCTTGTTTTACTTTTACCTCTTGTTTGTCTACACTAATCACGTTGTTCACTCACAACTAATTGTTTGGTTTGTTTGATTACTCACAACTAATTGTTTGGTTTCTTTGTTTACTCACAACTAATTGTTTGGTTTCTTTGTTTACTCACAACTAATTGTTTGGTTTCTTTGTTTACTCACAACTAATTGTTTGGTTTCTTTGTTTACTCACAACTAATTGTTTGGTTTCTTTGTTTACTCACAACTAATTGTTTGGTTTCTTTGTTTACTCACAACTAATTGTTTGGTTTCTTTGTTTACTCACAACTAATTGTTTGGTTTCTTTGTTTACTCACAACTAATTGTTTGGTTTCTTTGTTTACTCACAACTAATTGTTTGGTTTCTTTGTTTACTCACAACTAATTGTTTGGTTTCTTTGTTTACTCACAACTAATTGTTTGGTTTCTTTGTTTACTCACAACATCACACACCTCAAATTTACACACGCTTAATTTCCCTCACTCCCACGGTAAACCTTCGCTCCCATAGTAAGCCGCTCCCATAGTAAGCCCTCCTCTTTCTTCCTCAGTAAACTTTTCCCTTCATTTCACAGTAAACACTCCCCTCTCTCCCACAGAAAACCCCCTTTTCCCACAGTAAACCTTCCAATCTCCCACAGTAAACCCCCACTCTCCCAGAGTAAATCCCCACTCCTGCAATAAACTGTATCTTCTCTCCCATAGTAACCCCTTTTCCCTCAATAAACCCTATATTCTCTCCCACAGTAAATTCCCCTTTTCTCAGAATGAACCCTATTGTCTTTCCCACAGTAAATCCCTCTTTCTCAGAATAAACATTATTTTCTGTCCCACATTAAACCCTATCCTCTCTCCCAGAGTAAACCCTATCCTCTCTCCCAGAATAAACCCTATCCTCTCTCCCAGAGTAAACCCTATCCTCTCTCCCAGAGTAAACCCTATCCTCTCTCCCAGAATAAACCCTATCTTCTCTCCCAGAGTAAGCCCCCCACTCTCCCACAATAAACTTCCCCCCCCCCTCTGCCCCATAGAGGGGAAAGTCCTGTGTCCCCCTCTCCCCTCTCCCACAATAAACTCCCCCCCCCCCTCTGGCCCACAGAGGGGAAAGTCCTATGTCCCCCTCTCCCCTCTCCCACAATAAACTTCCCCCCCTCTGCCCCATAGAGGGGAAAGTCCTGTGTCCCCCTCTCCCCTCTCCCACAATAAACTCCCCCCCCCCTCTGCCCCACAGAGGGGAAAGTCCTGTGTCCCCCTCTCCCCTCTCCCACAGTAAACCTCTCCCAGGAGTCAACACACACACACACCAACAACCCCCAACCGGCTGATTTACAATTTTATTCCATTGGCAAATTTTAATCGCATTGCGCACCTTCTCTCAGTCCGGGAGACAATGGCGAGCAAATTGTGAAAATATTGGTGTAGGGGCGGCAAGTGTGGCGGGTCCCCCCACCTCTCTCTCATTACCCGGGGTGTGTTCCTCTCTGATATGCTGCCCCCCCCCCCCTTGTGTGTGTGTGTGTGTGTGTGTGTGTGTGTGTGTGTGTGTGTGTGTGTGTGTGTGTGTGTGTGTGTGTGTGTTTACTAGTTGTGTTTACTAGTTGTGTTTTTACGGGGGTTGAGCTCTGCTCTTTCGGCCCGCCTCTCAACTGTCAATCAACTGTTTACTAACTACTATTTATTTATTTTTTTCCCCACACCACACACGTGTGTGTGTGTGTGTGTGTGTGTGTGTGTGTGTGTGTGTGTGTGTGTGTGTGTGTGTGTGTGTGTGCTCACTTATTTGTGTCTGCAGGATCGAGCATTGACTCTTGGATCAATGCATCAATCTTGGATCAAACCCGTATGTGTGTGTGTGTGTGCTCATCTAGTTGTGCTTGCGGGGGGGTTGAGTTTTTGGATCTTTGGTCCCGCCTCTCAACCGTCAATCAACTGGTGTACAGATTTCTGAGCTTCTCGAGCTCTATCATATCTACACTGAAACTGTGTATGGAGTCAGCCTCCACCACATCACTTCCTAATGCATTCCATTTACTAACTACTCTGACACTAAAAATGTTTTTTTTCTAATGTCTCTGTGGCTCATTTGGGTACTCAGCTTCCACCACCTGTGACCCTTGTGCGTGTACCTCCCGTGTTAAATAATCCGTCCTTGTCTACCCTGTCAATTCCCCTGAGAATTTTGTATGTGGTAATCATGTCTGTCCGAGCTCTTCTGTCTTCCAGCGACGTGAGGTACAGTTAACACAGCCTTTCCTCATAACTCATGCCTCTTAGTTCTGGGACTAGCCTAGTGGCATACCTCTGAACTTTTTCCAGCTTCGTCTTGTGCTTGACAAGGTACGGGCTCCATGCTGGGGCCGCATACTCCAGGATTGGTCTTACATATGTGGTATACAAGGTTTTGAAGGATTCCTTTCACAGGCTTCCGAAGGCAGTTCTGATGTTAGCCAGCCTCGCATAGGCCGCTGATGTTATTATTTTTTATGTGGGTTTCAGGAGACAGTTTTGGTGTGATATAAACTCTTAGATCTTTCTCTCTGTCCGTATCGTGAAGGACTTCATCTCCTATTCGGTATCCAGGGTCTGGCCTCCTGTTTCCACCGCCTAGTTTCATTTCCTTAAATTTACTTGGGTTGAACTTTAGCAGCTATTTGCTGGACCATTCATTCAGTTTGTCTAGGTCATCTTGTAGCCTCATACTATCTTCCTCCGTCTTAATCCTCCTCATAATTTTTGCATCATCAGCAAACATTGAGAGAAACGAATCTATACCCTCTGGGAGATCATTTACATATATCCGAAACATTATTGGTCCAAGGACTGACCCCTGCGGGACTCCACTTGTAACGTCTCGCCAATCTAAGACCTCACCCCTCACACAGACTCGTTGTCTCCTGTTGCTTAGGTACTCCTTTATCCAATGGAGTACCTTCCCTTTCACTCCTTTCATGTGTGGTGTTGATGCCTAACCTGTTTGGTTATGGCGCCGTGTTGCGTCTGGGGGTTGTTGTGTCCTACTGTCCTTGTGTCAGTGGCAGACACTTCCTGAGAGAGTGTTGTCGTAGGAGGGTACTGTCTCTCTCTCTCTCTCTCTCTCTCTCTCTCTCTCTCTCTCTCTCTCTCTCTCTCTCTCTCTCTCTCTCTCTCTCTCTCTCTCTCTCTCTCTCTCTCTCTCTCCATTTCCTGCTCCATACATATCGATTTTGTCGATTTGACGATTCAATTTTTATACGCTTAACTGATTCTAACTCCGTTCTTTTCTTCCGCGTCGCTTATCTCGGTAGAATTCTCTCTCTCTCTCTATTTCTCTCTCCTTCCCGCCCATTCTCTCTCTCTCTCTCTCTCTCTCTCTCTCTCTCTCTCTCTCTCTCTCTCTCTCTCTCTCTCTCTCTCTCTCTCTCTCTCTCTCTCTCTCTCTCTCTTGTTTCTTATCATTTCCTGGTAATTCCCGTCATCACCTCCTCCTCCTCCCATAGCGTTCCTATCCCCCCCTCACCACCACCCCTCCCTCTCTCTCTCTCCTCCCCTTCTTCTTTATCAGATTGTTCACACCATTGTTGATGAAATAATTCCGTCACCTTTTGTTCCGCTCACCGTGATACCATCAGATTATTTCCTTGCTGGCCTCTTTAAATCCGGCCTCGTCACACCCTCCAGTATATCCGGCCTCCGGCTCCCTCTTATATTACACACAGCCCCATATATATATATATATATATGTCGTACCTAGTAGCCAGAACTCACTTCTCAGCCTACTATTCAAGGCCCAATTTGCCTAATAAGCCAAGTTTTCCTGAATTAATATATTTACTATAATTTTTTTCTTATGAAATGATAAAGCAAACCCTTTTCTCTATGTATGAGGTCAATTTTTTTTATTGGAGTTAAAATTAACGTAGATATATGACCGAACCTAACCAACCCTACCTAACCTAACCTAACCTATATTTATAGGTAAGGTTAGGTTAGGTAGCCAAAAAAAGCTAGGTTAGGTTAGGTTAGGTAGGTTAGGTAGACGAAAAAACATTAATTTATGAAAACTTGGCTTATTAGGCAAATCGGGCCTTGAATAGTAGGCTGAGAAGTGCGTTCTGGCTATTAGGTACGACATATATATATATATATATATATATATATATATATATACATATATATATATATATATATATATATACATATATTATATATCGTAGATGGATTGGTGAGTAAACAGTGAATTAATAAATTCACTGTTTACTTAATTAATAAAGTAATAAAGTATAATAAATTAATAAAGTTACTTGACGTAGATATGGGAAATATTTTAAGGAAATGGTGGGGGGGTGAGGGGTGATGTAGGGACTGAGGGAGGGGTGAGGGAGGGGTGAGGGAGGGGTGAGGGAGGGGGTGTCAGGGACTAAGGGAAGGGGGGTGAGGGAGAGAGGGGCTAGATTATTTAGGGAAGGATAGAATGCTGAAAAAAAAATTATTTTGCAATTAATAAACTAATGTTTGAGAAAGGCGCCTGAGGTGTATAGTGAGATGGGTGATGGTGAGGTGTATAGTGAGGACACATGGGTCATGGTGAGGCGTGTGGTGAGGACACATGGATCATGGTAGAGATACATGGTACAGGAGATTCTTGGCGTTAAATTTTTATAAGCATGAAAGCAAACTGTTTCTTATAATCATGTTAAGATGTTGATGATGGAGATATTGATGGATTGATGGTGGTGTTGATTCCCGGTATAGAGAAGGAGTCCCGCTCTCCTTCCTGGTATAGAGAAGGAGTTTCCTATACCAGAAGGAGCTTCCTGGTATAGGCATTTCTTGCCTTAAACATTTTCTTTGTATTTTTAGAGAATACGTAATTCTCTTTATCCTTCACAAGATCTTTTGAGCTTCTGTGCCTGTCTGTATCCGTCTCCTGCCCTTCTATACCTGTCCATATCCGTCTACTGCGTCTATCTGTCTGTCTCTACCCTTTAGTGATCAATCCTGTCATCCTAAGTTACTCCTGTTTAACTCCTGTTGAGCAATAAACTGAAGACAGTCAACTTTAGGTATCTTTATTAGTAGTATTGATTAATAATTTGTATTAATAGTGTAGATAATCGTTTTGCAAATAGATAATGTTATTCAGGAAAGGGGAGAGACTGTAAGCTTCTAAGGGGGGTGATATTCAGGAAAGGGGAGAGACTGTAAGCTTCTAAGGGGGGGTGATATTCAGGAAAGGGGAGAGACTGTAAGCTTCTAAGGGGGGTGATATTCAGGAAAGGGGAGAGACTGTAAGCTTCTAAGGGGGGTGATATTCAGGAAAGGGGAGAGACTGTAAGCTTCTAAGGGGGTGATATTCAGGAAAGGGGAGAGACTGTAAGCTTCTAAGGGGGGTGATATTCAGGAAAGGGGAGAGACTGTAAGCTTCTAAGGGGGGTGATATTCAGGAAAGGGGAGAGACTGTAAGCTTCTAAGGGGGGTGATATTCAGGAAAGGGGAGAGACTGTAAGCTTCTAAGGGGAGTGATATTCAGGAAAGGGGAGAGACTGTAAGCTTCTAAGGGGGGTGATATTCAGGAAAGGGGAGAGACTGTAAGATTCTAAGGGGGGTGATATTCAGGAAAGGGGAGAGACTGTAAGCTTCTAAGGGGGGTGATATTCAGGAAAGGGGAGAGATTGTAAGCTTCTAAGGGGGGTGATATTCAGGAAAGGGGAGAGACTGTAAGCTTCTAAGGGGGGTGATATTCAGGAAAGGGGAGAGACTGTAAGCTTCTAAGGGGGGTGATATTCAGGAAAGGGGAGAGACTGTAAGCTTCTAAGGGGGGTGATATTCAGGAAAGGGGAGAGACTGTAAGCTTCTAAGGGGGGTGATATTCAGGAAAGGGGAGAGACTGTAAGCTTCTAAGGGGGGTGATATTCAGGAAAGGGGAGAGACTGTAAGCTTCTAAGGGGGGTGATATTCAGGAAAGGGGAGAGACTGTAAGCTTCTAAGGGGGGTGATATTCAGGAAAGGGGAGAGACTATAAGCTTCTAAGGGGGGTGATATTCAGGAAAGGGGAGAGACTGTAAGCTTCTAAGGGGGGTGATATTCAGGAAAGGGGAGAGACTGTAAGCTTCTAAGGGGGGTGATATTCAGGAAAGGGGAGAGACTGTAAGCTTCTAAGGGGGGTGATATTCAGGAAAGGGGAGAGACTGTAAGCTTCTAAGGGGGGTGATATTCAGGAAAGGGGAGAGACTGTAAGCTTCTAAGGGGGGTGATATTCAGGAAAGGGGAGAGACTATAAGCTTCTAAGGGGGGTGATATTCAGGAAAGGGGAGAGACTGTAAGCTTCTAAGGGGGGTGATATTCAGGAAAGGGGAGAGACTGTAAGCTTCTAAGGGGGGTGATATTCAGGAAAGGGGAGAGACTGTAAGCTTCTAAGGGGGGTGATATTCAGGAAAGGGGAGAGACTGTAAGCTTCTAAGGGGGGTGATATTCAGGAAAGGGGAGAGACTGTAAGCTTCTAAGGGGGGTGATATTCAGGAAAGGGGAGAGACTGTAAGCTTCTAAGGGGGGTGATATTCAGGAAAGGGGAGAGACTGTAAGCTTCTAAGGGGGGTGATATTCAGGAAAGGGGAGAGACTGTAAGCTTCTAAGGGGGGTGATATTCAGGAAAGGGGAGAGACTGTAAGCTTCTAAGGGGGGTGATATTCAGGAAAGGGGAGAGACTGTAAGCTTCTAAGGGGGGTGATATTCAGGAAAGGGGAGAGACTGTAAACTTCTAAGGGGGGTGATATTCAGGAAAGGGGAGAGACTGTAAGCTTCTAAGGGGGTGATTTAAGGGGTAAGTTAAGGGGGGGGGGTGAGTTAAGCATTGAGGCAAGATTGTGTAGTGTTGTGTTGACAATGGATTGCCTTGTTTGTGCACTTCCAGATGGGGCCAAGGAGTATTTGCAGTTATCTTAATTGATGTTATCTTTGTCTTAATCTTGATATCGACCACCATCACGTGTGTGTGTGTGTGTGTGTGTTTTACAACTAAGTAGTGAACTAATTCATAATTGTAATGGTATTCTTGACGATAATCTTCAAAATAAAGTAGAAATTGGTGGGTTTTCTTTCTTGTGCTCGGCACAAGAAACAAGGATCGAAGCCTCCACCAGGGAGGGGGGGGGGGTGGAAGACTCCACCAGGGGGGGGGTGGAAGACTCCACCAGGGGGGGGGGTGAAGAAGTCAAGAGGCTTCTTCAGAGCTGTGTATTTGTGTTGGGAAGACGAGACCTTTTTGTGTGTAGATTTGGTTGAATATAGAACAAAATGTTGAGAAGTGCTGTGGTAAGTGTGTCCCTGCTTGTGACAGGTGTGTACCCACCCTGTGTCAGGTGTGTACCCTGCCTGTGACAGGTGTGTACCCTGCCTGTGACAGGTGTGTACCCACCCTGTGACAGGTGTGTACCCCTGCCTGTGACAGGTGTGTACCCACCCTGTGTCAGGTGTGTACCCTGCCTGTGTCAGATGTGTCCCCTGCCTGTGACAGGTGTGTACCCTGCCTGTGACAGATGTGTCCCCTGCCTGTGACAGGTGTGTACCCTGCCTGTGACAGGTGTGTACCCTGCTTGTGTCAGGTGTGTCCCCTGCCTGTACTAGACGTACCGCTACACGTACACCATTGTTACGTGGCGTTGTGTACGTGTACAAAACGCGTACTGGTGGCTGGGGTTCGAACCCCACACACAGTCGTATCCACACATATCAAACACATCCTTCTCGCCAGTCCCACATTTTAATTCGGGTCTCGAGAGGATAATGTTAACCCTCGTCGTTAAGGGCCCAAATCCCATCTAACGATCGTCTCGGTAGTTTTAATGGTTATCCATCAAAGCCAAAGTGTTCCCAGTCGACCAATCGGAGCGCGTCGCTCACCCCTGCCCGGTCACGTGACTGGGTCTTTCATATTCAAATGGTAGTCGTCGACGGACACAAATTGGCCCAGATTGGTAAAAAAGACTTTCCACATGCAACAAATTCGCGCCCCTATTAAACCGGGGGAGAGATTTCACGCGCATTTCAAGTGAGTTGGCGGGAACGTGTCTTCATCGTGGTGGTTATTGGTGGGGGGGGCTGCTGGTGGGGTGTTATTGGTGCGTTCCGGTGTGATTGTGGTGGGGTTGAGGCGGGGGGGGGGGGTGGGGTTGGGAAAGGGGGAGCTTGTGCTGAGGTTGGGGAGAGGGGAGCTTGTGATGGGGTTGGGGAGGGGGGAGGGTTGTGGTGGGGTTGGGGAGGGGGGGAGCTTGTGCTGGGGTTGGGGAGGAAGGGGGAGATTGTGGTGGAGTTGCTGTGGGAGGAGGCCAGTGGGAGAAATATAAAGATTCACACTGGGGGATCATTGACCTTACCTCACGCTGGGCCCAGGAGCTGGCTCTCAACACCCGCCAAACACAGCTACAGGATAACAGCCGCACGTTGACAAGGTTTCCGTTATCTTACAACAACTCTCAAGGAGAGTGTGGTTGGAACAGTGATGATGGTGACAGTCACTGAAATAGACGGGGTCCAGGAGCTGAAGCTGAACCCATCAGATTGAAGTAGGAGGAGTGGTCCAACAAATGGCTACTAGAGTTTAACTCGAGCAGTTGTAAGGTAATGAAAATAGGTGTAGGGAGCAGGAGGCCAGACACAAGGTACCAGTTGGGAGATGAAATCTTTCAGGAAGAGAGAAAGATCCATGGGGTTAATATCACACCGAACCTGTACCCTGAAGCCCACATCAAAAGTATATCTTCTTCAGCATATGTTATGTTGGCCAACATAACTGCCTTTAGAAACTTGTGTAAGGATTTATTCAGAATCTTATATACATCATATGTCAGACCAATCCTGGAGTATGCAGCTCCTGCATTGAGTCGATACTTAGTCAGAAATAAGACGAAGGTATAAAAACTTCAATGGCATGCCACTAGACTAGTACTCGAGCTGAGAGGTATGAGCTACAAGGAAATACTACTGGAATTAAACCTCGCGCTACTGAAAGACAGAAGAGTTAGGGGGAGACATGATCGTCACCTACAAAATTCTCAGGAATTGACAGGGTAGATAAAGACAAACCCTTTAGCACAGGTGGTGCATGAACAAGGGGAAACTTAGTACTCAAATGAGCCACAGAGACGTTAGAGAGAAAAAACTATTTTTTTTCAGTGTCACAGTAGTTAAGAAACGGAATGCATTAGGCAGTGATGTGGTGGAGGCTGACTCCATACACATTTTTAAGTGTAGATACGATAGAGCCCAAAAGGCTCGGGTTGTACACCAGTTGGTTTACAGTTGAGAGGCGGGACCAAAGAGCCAAAGTTCAACCCTCGCAAGCACAACTACGCGTGAGTACACACTGCAACTAAAAGCCCAAATATAAAGGTCATTACCACATTAAAACTCACAGCAATAAGACATCAAAAAGTAAAGAAGCAACTACAGGAAATGGATGTGACAAAAAAGCCGTGAGACCAGAGAAAATATCGCCATGGATACTAAAAGAGGCAACTGAAGCATTGTGCAAGCCACTTGCCTTAATATTAACTACCCGTCTAGAATCTTAAGCAACTGAAGCATTGTACAAGCCACTTGCCTTAATATTAACTACCCGTCTAGAATCTTAAGCAACTGAAGCATTGTGCAAGCCACTTGCCTTAATATTAACTACCCGTCTAGAATCTTAAGCAACTGAAGCATTGTGCAAGCCACTTGCCTTAATATTAACTACCCGTCTAGAATCTTAAGCAACTGAAGCATTGTGCAAGCCACTTGCCTTAATATTAACTACCCGTCTAGAATCTTAAGCAACTGAAGCATTGTGCAAGCCACTTGCCTTAATATTAACTACCCGTCTAGAATCTTAAGAACGTCTTGACTGCTGGACAAATGGGATACCAACATACAAGAAGGAGGGAAGGCAGAAACTACTCATCTGCATCACTAACAATGTTGGCTAGACCACACACTAGAAGTTGAAGGGACGACGACGTTTCGGTACGTCCTGGACCATTCTCAAGTCGATTCGATAATCGACTTGAGAATGGTCCAGGACGGACCGAAACGTCGTCGTCCCTTCACCTTCTAGTGTGTGGTCTGGTCAACATACTTCAGCCACGTTATTGTGACTCCTCGCCATCACTAACAATCATTCACTGCAAGTTTCTAGAGAGACTGATCCGAAGCAGACTAACAGAACTGATTAATTGTGTCTGAAAACACCAACATGGATTTATTAAAAGAAAATCTTTCAGAAACTTGGACAAATTAGCTTTCCGGTGCCCTATGTACATAGCAAGGGTGAGACCCACTCTTGAATGTGCAATCCCGGCATGGAACCCGGCCTCATCTGGAAAAGGACAAATAAAGCTTGAAACTGATACAAACATACGCCACAAAGCTCATATTCCCCGAGTTGAAGGGCTTAAGATATGAGGAAAGACAAAGAGAAATGGACCTTTCCACACTGGAGAAAAGGCGAGAGATGAAGGAACATAATAACATACAAGAGTCTTGGGAGAATCGATAAAGTAGGCAAAGCAACGTAGTTCGTAGCGAGGAACAAGCAGGCCGAAGGGGTCACTGATGACAACTGAGAGACGGAAATGTCAGAAAGCACATTTTGGGTTGTTAGATCGATCAATAGGTAGAACAGGTCAGACGTAGACGTCGGCGAAGCTAACTGGATTCTCTAATTGTTAATTAAAACATAATACAAGCATGAGAAATATATAGTCATTACATTAATCTTCGACAGGGTTCGGAAGGTAGGGGGCTAGGATCCCAACTCGACCCCTGCAAGCACATCTAGGTGAGTACACACACACACACACACACACACACACACACACACACACACACACACACACACACACACACACACACACACACACACACACACACACACACACACACACGCAACCTTCATCAAGCCCTCGGGTCAGTGGGCTTCCCATGGCGGCCACACTGTCGTAAAATTAACCACGCTACACCGGACTCTGTCTCCCCTGTTCTGGGATAAAGAATCAATTTAGAATTTAATTTACATAGATATCCCTCCTCGTCGCCTCACACCAGTCCCCTCACCCCCCACCCCTCCCTTCTCCCCTCACAAACCTCACCACCCCTCACCACAAACCTCACAACCCCTCACGGCAGTTTACCAACCGTGTCAAGCGAGAAGGTGAATGAGTGTGGTCCTGCAGGGCATAGCGTGGCTGCCTCTACTTCCCCTCACTCAGCCTTCACTTCCCCTCACCACACTCTCCTTCAATCTCCACCTCCCCGGCGCGGAACTGGGTAAGGGGAGTACCTGAGGGGCAGAAGACAGAGTCTCGAAGACCAAGTTTCGAGCGGAAGAGATGGTACAAAGTTCCAAAGATGGGGAGAGTTCCCCCCCCCCCTCCAAACGTTTGATTCTGGGACAACCACTTTTAAATTTTTGCCCCGAGGGGTGAGTTTATTGGGCAGCGCCACTGATCCTGCGAGTGGACATATCGCCATAGCGGCATGTACAACACTCCCTAGTAGGAAGAAAACCCGCTGGGTTGTTCATCCGGAACCACCACTGTTCCTGATGCACGTGTCTTCCGCAGGGAGGGAACTCGTGGGGGCCAGGGTTCCCAACTCTAAAAGTCAGATTCGACCAAAATAAAATTGAAAGTGAGAATAGTTAAATTATAACGTAATGGTGTACAAGACGTATGGTAGGCGGGGCATGAAAAACTGAACCTCGCTTTCCCCTGGAGATACTGATAGGTAGTGAGAGATCTTAACTCTTAGGAGTTCCCTGAAGCACTCTTGCGTCTTAACTCCTAGGAGTTCCCTAGACGCACTTGGGAGTCTTAACTCCTAGGAGTTCCCTAGATGCACTCGGGCGTCTTAACTTCTAGGAGTTCCCTGAAGCACTCGGGCGTCTTAACTTCTAGGAGTTCCCTAGACGCACTCGGGCGTCTTAACTTCTAGGAGTTCCCTGAAGCACTCGGGCGTCTTAACTTCTAGGAGTTCCCTAGACGCACTCGGGCGTCTTAACTCCTAGGAGTTCCCTAGACGCACTCGGGTGTCTTAGCTCCTAGGAGTTCCTTGAATCACTCAGTCGTCTTAACTACCGGGAGCTCCCTGAATCACTTGAGCTGCTCCACCCCAAGAACCGGAGCCAAGATAGTTATGATCCCAACATGGGAAGTGTACAGAGATCAGGTCCTAAATCTGGGCACTGAAAAACAATAGCTTAGTGTCTTAGGCGATGGCCAGGAGCTAACAACACGGCCTCTTAAAAATAACGTCGCTTTTCGCTGGTATGCGCGCTATGGCCAAAAATGGACGTAATTTGAAATGAAATCGGCTCACGAAATTGATGTACTGTCCCGTTTTCTGTTTGAGTCCTCCGGCTTACTCAGTTAGGTTAGGAGAGGAAACTTTCAGTTAACGTTTTTCATGACGGTTTGAAATTTTAGGAGAATTTCCTGCCCTCCTAACCTACCAGAGGACCCTTAACTTACTGTTTTGGAAAAATAAAAATCCAAAATTTATTTTCAATTTTTTGTCATTTTCAAATTACGTCCATTTTCGGCCATACGGCCAAATTCAGACGTAGTTTGTAAGAGGCAACCTGCCCACATCACCCCCCTGCCCACACCACTCCCCTGCCCACATCACCCTCCCTACCAACACACCACCCCCCCTGCCAACACCACCCCCTACCAACATCTCCCTCCCTACCAACACACCACCACCCTGCCAACACCACCCCCTGCCAACACCACCCCCTGCCAACACCCCCCCCCCTGCCAACCCCCATGCCCACCCCCCCCCCACCCTGCCAACACCCCCCCCCTCCCCTGCCAACACCACCCCCCCCCTGCCAACACTCACGCCTCGTTACAGTACTACACTAACCAGCCTTTTGATGTTTGGTTATATTTATTGATGGCTGTCACTGGATATTATAATTATCTGATGGAACATTACCTGATGGGTGGAGGGCGCCGCCCACCGTAGCTACGCCGCCCACCACAGCTACGCCGCCCACCACAGCTACGCCGCCCACCACAGCCTCTCCACCCACCACAGCTACTCCACCCACAGGGAAAAATATGTGAAACTAATTGAGAACCGATCCAATATATATTTTATTTCAAAGAGAAAAGGTTGTGCTCGAAACCCAAGCATAAATTGCAATATATTTTCAACTAATTGCATCAGTGAAATTCACTTTTGAAAGAGATTCGAATATTCATACGCAATGGGTGGTGCAGTTTGAATGGGAGAAGCACCCTGGTGGGGTTGATTACTATGGGTGGGGCAGGTGTGGTAGGTCACTGTGGGGGGTGTGGCAGGTGTGTTAGATCACTGTGACTGGTGTGGTAGGTCACTGGGGGGTGTGGCAGGTGTGGTAGATCACTGTGACTGGTGGTGGCAGGTGTGGTAGATCACTATGGGCGGTGGTGGCAGGTGTGGTAGATCACTGTGACTGGTGGTGGCAGGTGTGGTAGATCACTATGGGCGGTGGTGGCAGGTGTGGTAGATCACTGTGACTGGTGGTGGCAGGTGTGGTAGATCACTATGGGCGGTGGTGGCAGGTGTGGTAGATCACTGTGACTGGTGGTGGCAGGTGTGGTAGATCACTATGGGCGGTGGTGGCAGGTGTGGTAGATCACTGTGGTAAAATTCTCGGCCGGGAAACAGTACCCTTGTCCAGGGTTCGAATCCACTCATAGCTTCAATTGATTTTATTATTATTATCATTATTATTATTTATTTTGTAATACATTTTTTGTCTAATTTTGTTTTAATTACAAAATTATAAATTTATCAGCCAATAAACCCGCAACATGGACTATTAATATGTGCTGATGAGCACACCACCCTCACCACCCAACCATGACGTGCACACCACACAACATTACCAACTGGTTATCTTGAGATGATTTCGGGGCTTTTTAGTGTCCCCGTGGTCCGGTCCTCGACCAGGCCTCCACCCCTAGGAAGCAGCCCGTGACAGCTGACTAACACCCAGGTACCTATTTTACTGCTAGGTAACAGGGGCATAGGGTGAAAGAAACTCTGCCCAATGTTTCTCGCCGGCGCCTGGGATCGATCCCAGGACCACAGGATCACAAGTCCAGCGTGCTGTCCGCTCGGCCGACCGGCTCCCTAACTGACTCGGTTTCACGTTTTAGATTCAGCTACTCAGAACAAAAGTTCCAAGTAGCACGGGCTATGGTGATCCCGTATCAAACTGACTCTGGGTCAACACCTTGAATATAATTATCAATATGAATTTAACGCACGAGGTGAGTAAATAGGTGACCCTGGGGGGGGGGGGGGGAGGTGAGTATCCTGAGGACAATGGGAATATGGATATAAGGATTAACCCAATAATCCCCAGCCGATCCCAAACTCCCTCTAGCCTCCTATCCCAGCTGCACGCGGCCGGTCCTGGCTAGTAGGGAAGGTCTCTCTGGTCACACATACCCCAACGTGTCCTATTGCCACGTGTGTTGACCTTCAGGGTTACTGGTGGTGACCTTAAAGGTCACTTGTAGACGAGGTCATCCCATCTACCCCCCCCCCCCCCCAGCGTCACGTGGTGAGGGGTGAGGAGGGATGGTGAGGAGCGCGGCGACATCTGAGAGGTGAGGCAAGATGCTGCCACCATCTTGGAGCAGAGTATGGTGATGTACAGTGAAGCCTCGTCCCCCCCTCACTGTTCTCACTATTGCCTCGACGTCACTGTTATTTGGGGAGCAAGAGCTGTCGTGTTTCTGGTCAGATGTTTCTAGGGAGGGTGTTGTGGTGGAGGGGAGGGTGTTGTGGTGGAGGGGTGGGGGTGTTGTGGTGGAGGGGTGGGGGTGTTGTGGTGGAGGGGTGGGGGTGTTGTGGTGGAGGGGTGGGGGTGTTGTGGTGGAGGGGTGGGGGTGTTGTGGTAGAGGGGTGGGGGTGTTGTGGTGGAGGGGTGGGGGTGTTGTGGTGGAGGGGTGGGGGTGTTGTGGTGGAGGGGTGGGGGTGTTGTGGTGGAGGGGTGGGGGTGTTGTGGTGGAGGGGTGGGGGTGTTGTGGTAGAGGGGTGGGGGTGTTGTGGTGGAGGGGTGGGGGTGTTGTGGTAGAGGGGTGGGGGTGTTGTGGTGGAGGGGTGGGGGTGTTGTGGTGGAGGGGTGGGGGTGTTGTGGTAGAGGGGTGGGGGTGTTGTGGTAGAGGGGTGGGGGTGTTGTGGTGGAGGGGTGAGGGTGTTGTGGTGGAGGGGTGGGGGTGTTGTGGTGGAGGGGTGGGGGTGTTGTGGTGGAGGGGTGGGGGTGTTGTGGTGGAGGGGAGGGTGTTGTGGTAGAGGGGAGGGTGTTGTGGTGGAGTGGAGGGTGTTGTGGTAGAGGGGAGGGTGTTGTGGTGGAGGGGTGGGGGTGTTGTGGTGGAGGGGTGGGGGTGTTGTGGTGGAGGGGTGGGGGTGTTGTGGTGGAGGGGAGGGTGTTGTGGTAGAGGGGAGGGTGTTGTGGTGGAGTGGAGGGTGTTGTGGTAGAGGGAGGGTGTTGTGGTGGAGTGGAGGGTGTTGTGGTGGTGGGCAGGGTATTGTAGTGGAGTGGAGGGTGTTGTGGTAGAGGTGAGGGTGTTGTGGTAGAGGGGAGGGTGTTGTGGTGGAGTGGAGGGTGTTGTGGTGGTGGGCAGGGTATTGTAGTGGAGTGGAGGGTGTTGTGGTAGAGGGGAGGGTGTTGTGGTAGAGGGGAGGGTGTTGTGGTGGAGGGGAGGGTGTTGTGGTGGAGGGGAGGGTGTTGTGGTGGAGTGGAGGGTGTTGTGGTAGAGGTGAGGGTGTTGTGGTAGAGGTGAGGGTGTTGTGGTGGCAGAGGGGAGGGTGTTGTGGTGGAGGGGAGGGTGTTGTGGTAGAGGGGAGGGTGTTGTGGTAGAGGGGAGGGTGTTGTGGTAGAGGGGAGGGTGTTGTGGTAGAGGGGAGGGTGTTGTGGTAGAGGGGAGGGTGTTGTGGTAGAGGGGAGGGTGTTGTGGTAGAGGGGAGGGTGTTGTGGTAGAGGGGAGGGTGTTGTGGTAGAGGGGAGGGTGTTGTGGTAGAGGTGAGGGTGTTGTGGTGGAGAGGGATGATGTTCTCAGGGGCAGGACACGGTATCAGGACTCTGGGGATCTCATTACTAATCTGCCTAAACTTGTTATTCGTCAGTGTGTGCAGTACTGCGCGGTCCGCAGCCCCTTGTCCAGGTGCTTCCTGTAGTGGAGGTTGTGGCTCCTGGTGCTACTACCTACCTGCTGGTAGCCTGGTTGACGACCGGGCCGCGGGGTCGATGAGCCCCGAAATCACCTCAAGGTAACCCCCATCACGGTGGAATATGAACTCCCACCAAACACGCCACCAAACTACCACGTTTTCGAACAAGGTTTAACACCTAACCATTGTAACAACCAATATATATATAGCAAGTTGTAACAACCTGTTAATGTGTCATTAAAACGTTCCGACAACATGTAACCACTTTATTTCTAGTCGTAACAAGCGGGAGATAGGGACAGTTACGATTGTGTTATCACACACACACACACACACACACACACACACACACACACACACACACACACACACACACACACACACGAACAAACAAACAAACAATCAAACAAAAAGTAACTACAATATATCTCGTACTCTTCTGGAGCGAGGATAACTATAGATTAAAATAAAGACAGCATTAATCCTATGTTTTCGTGGTGACCTCTTGAGGAGCAGCAGCTCGGAGCCTCTTACCTGGGGGGGGGGGGGGGGTAGCCGGGATAATCCCTAGTTCTTAAGAGGAGGTGTTCTTGCATAACAGTTCTGATGGGGTGAGATGTTCTTGCATAACAGTTCTGATGGGGTGAGATGTTCTTGCATAACAGTTCTGATGGGGGGAGATGTTCTTGCATAACAGTTCTGATGGGGTGAGATGTTCTTGCATAACAGTTCTGATGGGGGGAGATGTTCTTGTATAACAGTTCTGATGGGGTGAGATGTTCTTGCATAACAGTTCTGATGGGGTGAGATGTTCTTGCATAACAGTTCTGATGGGGTGAGATGTTCTTGTATAACAGTTCTGATGGGGTGAGATGTTCTTGCATAACAGTTCTGATGGGGTGAGATGTTCTTGCATAACAGTTCTGATGGGGTGAGATGTTCTTGCATAACAGTTCTGATGGGGGGAGATGTTCTTGTATAACAGTTCTGATGGGGTGAGATGTTCTTGTATAACAGTTCTGATGGGGTGAGATGTTCTTGCATAACAGTTCTGATGGGGTGAGATGTTCTTGCATAACAGTTCTGATGGGGTGAGATGTTCTTGTATAACAGTTCTGATGGGGTGAGATGTTCTTGTATAACAGTTCTGATGGGGTGAGATGTTCTTGCATAACAGTTCTGATGGGGTGAGATGTTCTTGTATAACAGTTCTGATGGGGGGAGATGTTCTTGTATAACAGTTCTGATGGGGTGAGATGTTCTTGCATAACAGTTCTGATGGGGTGAGATGTTCTTGCATAACAGTTCTGATGGGGTGAGATGTTCTTGCATAACAGTTCTGATGGGGTGAGATGTTCTTGCATAACAGTTCTGATGGGGTGAGATGTTCTTGTATAACAGTTCTGATGGGGTGAGATGTTCTTGTATAACAGTTCTGATGGGGTGAGATGTTCTTGTATAACAGTTCTGATGGGGTGAGATGTTCTTGCATAACAGTTCTGATGGGGTGAGATGTTCTTGTATAACAGTTCTGATGGGGTGAGATGTTCTTGCATAACAGTTCTGATGGGGTGAGATGTTCTTGTATAACAGTTCTGATGGGGTGAGATGTTCTTGCATAACAATTTTGAGGGGGGTGAGATGTTGTTAAATAACAGTTCTGATTGGTGAAGTGTTCTTGCATAACAGTTCTGAGGGGGGAAGGGTGTTCTTACATAACAGTTCTGAGGGGAGGGGTTGTTAAGAGATGTAATTAGTTTCTTGTATTAATGTTCCCATTAACGATGGTCCACCTCCTCCCCTTCCCCCACCCTTTCCCTTTCCCTCCCCTCACCCCCTCCCCAACCACTCCGATCCCCCCTTCTAGAAAGGGACACTGGACTGAGGTACCGTAGACACGTGGAGGTATCACGGACTCTTGACCCAAAACGTATCTGAGCCTACACGATCCATCGGTCTCCAGGAAGCCAAAAGACTTTTCTGCTAATTCTTTTATTCTAGTTAACCGCGGCTCAGACAGAAGTTTATTGGTACAGCAGTCACTGTAAGGTAAGCATATGCGGTATGACCCAGTGGAGGTGTGGGTACCTTTGTGAGGGAGCCTGGTGTACCGTGCTTATCTGTGTGAGGGAGGCCAGTGTACCGTGCTTATCTGTGTGAGGGAGGCCAGTGTACCGTGCTTATCTGTGTGAGGGAGGCCAGTGTACCGTGCTTATCTGTGTGAGGGAGGCCAGTGTACCGTGCTTATCTGTGTGAGGGAGGCCAGTGTACCGTGCTTATCTGTGTGAGGGAGGCCAGTGTACCGTGCTTATCTGTGTGAGGGAGGCCAGTGTACCGTGCTTATCTGTGTGAGGGAGGCCAGTGTACCGTGCTTATCTGTGTGAGGGAGGCCAGTGTACCGTGCTTATCTGTGTGAGGGAGGCCAGTGTACCGTGGGTGCACCTGTGCTCTTTGGGGTCAAACACTGGTGCACAAGAACAGCACCGTTCAAAGCTGGAGAAAGTGCTGACCTGGAGAGCGTGCAGAGATCCTTTACTCTGAGAATCCACTCATTTAAACATTTATTTATTTATTTATGTATTGTGACCATGTTGACCAGACCACACACTAGAAAGTGAAGGGACGATGACGTTTCGGTCCGTCCTGGACCATTCTCAAGTCGATGTGTACTCAAGTTGATCGACTTGAGAATGGTCCAGGACGGACTGAAACGTCGTCGTCCCTTCACTTTCTAGTGTGTGGTCTGGTCAACATACTTCAGCCACGTTATTGTCACTCCTCGCCTGCTTATTGTGACAACATCAAATTGTTTAATCTGTATTCCCCCTAGAGCGCAGGCGGGAGAGATACATAATAATTTACACTTGGAAAATATTAGAGGGCCTGGTTCCAAATCTACACACGGAAATAACACCACGTGAGACCAGGAGACATGGCAGGATGTGCAGAATAGCCCAATTGAAGAGCAGCGGTGCAATAGGTACGTTAAGAGAGAACTCTACCATCAAGGGGCTCAAGACTTTTCAACACTCTCCCTCTAAACATAAGGGGCATAACTGGCTGACCTCTCACTGGTGCTTACAAGATAACTTCACAAACACCTCCCAAAGATTCCTGATCAACCGGGCTGTGATTTCCGGCTGCGAGCAGCTGCGTCCAACAGCCTTAAGTGACCAAGAGTTCCATGGGGACGTTTACCCTCGGTACCTACGATAGGTAACCGATAGGTAACCGCGTGTACCTACGTGAGAGAGGGGAAAGTATATGGAACGGGGAAAGTTGTTAGTTAAGTATGATAAAAGGAAGGGCGTGGGAGAAGGGGAGTATAAAGTGGAAAAGAATATAATATCCTGATGGGTTGGGGGTGTGGGGAGAGATGAGGGGGTACTCAAAGGTCACCCCTCCCACCACCCACCCATCCCCCCTAAGAATGGGTATCAGCTGACCCATAATAACTTCATTAAGATAAATCCTGGATAGTGGATGCGACCCTCAGAAATGCGTTCAAGCCTCAGATCAGTTTTACGTGTCTGGGCCCCCTTCCCCCCCCCCCCTCCCTGGAGCAGCGTTCAGTGCCTCTGGTCAGCGTTCACGCTCCTCTTCCAACGCGGCGTTCAGCGCCACTTACGTTAGTCTTCCAGGGTTTAACCACGAACGTACGACTGTCTCAAAGGGGGAACTGTGGGATTAAAGAAGTGGGTGTTGGGCGGACAGCCACAGATGAGGACAGGGAGATGGCCGTGTGGTTGACGGGTGAGACGGGAAAGTAGAGAGACGGGAGGGGTCTCTGGTCACGCCCCGCTCACCTGTCTTGGAAAGGCGCCAGATTTGAATGACAGAAGCAAATCTCAAGACAAACAGAGCGTGGGTGGGGATAGGGGGTAGGGAGGGATAGGGGGACGAGTTGAGGGATGGGGGGACGAGTTGAGGGATGAGGGCACGAGGGGCGGGATGGGTAGGGATAGGGGAAGTGTTCTCAGAAGGATCACACCACACCCCTGGAACACAACACTATCTCCCCTGGCATGATGGGTGGTGAGTCTAAGAAATGAGTCACGGCTCTATTACTCATCACCATCATCATCATCATCATCTACATCATCCTCCTGCTCCTCGTCCTGGAGCCTGTGAGCCACCAGGGTCGAGCCCCATTCAAGGATCTGGGACTAATGCCGTGTTTCAAGCGAGGGTTTTAATCCCCTCTCCGGGCGCTGATGGGATTTAGATAAAGCTCCCAGAAAATAAGCTAAATAATTAAACAAACAGCGGACTCGGCTCTTAACAAGACCCAAGGCTTTAAACAGGGCGGTAAATGGCTTAGTAATTTTTCTTTTATATCTCACCTCTTCCTCCTCTCCCCCCCCCCCTCCCCTTTCACACACACATATCTGACTAGTTCAGTGTTAGGATCAGTAGAGACTGTAAGTAAGGTTTGGCTTCAACGTTCCGGCTAGTTTGTGTTGGTCTATAGTTTTGTGTGTCTGCAAGAATGCAAAAACTCGATTCGTCTAAGAAGTAGAGTGATTTTTGTGTTATTTCCGAGCATTCCTTTGCAATTTCATTCGTTCCTATTAACTTTATTATATTATATTAAGCACAGGAATTACTGACTTGGTTATGTTAGGTTAGGATAGAATAGGTTAGGTTAGGATAGGCTAGGATAGGTTCGATAAAATTTCTATGTCTTTTAAACGAACACAAAAAAATTCAATCATATATAATGTTATGAAAGCTTGATCGTTCCATTAGAAAAAAATAATTGTGAAAAAATATGTATTTTCAGAACAATTCAGCTTGTTAAGCAACATGTAATGTGATTTCTCCTGCACAAATATGACCCGCCATCACCTTTCCCAGGTAGAAATGACTGAAAGTTGTGATTAATGACCCTTGTAGCAGTCGGTATTGCTTCTTTTCCATATATAAAAGTTAGAGTGATAGCATAGATAGCATCAGCATAGACTCGAGCTTCAGGAACGAGGGAAAGTGGATTGTTGAAAAAGACATTACACAGCAGAGGGCCAAGCCCACTACCCTGTGGTACGCTGACACCAATTGAAATTGAAATTGAAATAAGTTTATTGAGGTCAAATGCACACAAAGGGATGAGGTAGCTCAAGCTATTCTCACCCCGTTCAATACATCGTATTAATACATACATATACACACATCACAAACAATAAACATATTACCAAACACTCTGAGAGATAAACATCTACATTTCCTCTGATACCAATTGATTGACTTAACGACTACTGCTTGATTGAGGACCATTGGGCACCATTCCTTTCCCCCGTCCCATCCCAAATCCTTATCCTGACCCCTTCCAAGTGGTATATAGTTGTAATGGCTTGGCACTTTCCCCTGAAAATGTATTAAAATTTATTATTATCTTAAAGGTAGTCTGTCTTTAGCCGTTAGACGTAATAGGAGCCCTCGCTAAAGACAGCCAGGGTAGTTACTGACGTTATATAGATATATATCTTTTGTAATTGCTTATTAGAGTGCATAGATCAATATATAAGGCTCATTTGGCAACCAATAATTCGTAATACAATATATTGACACACATACAGCTCAACTAAACAGGTGTGAACTATAATTAGGGCGGAATTACCATATTATATCACAGAGTAACGCCTCTCCAGACAATCGCATTGTATACACCTTTTTTAAACACGTAACAACGCGTCTCGATTGCGGGCCATTAACCACAGTATTGTGGGGTTATTAACCCTTTGTGCTGGCCATGGGTTCGTGCTCTTAAGAACATTTATAGGTAATTGTGAATACATTACAAGAGGGATCTGCATTGTTGGTCAGGGGGAATGGTGATATTGTCGAGAGTTATTGAAGTGCTGGTGAAGATTCTTCACTAAGGGGGGAGAGGGGTTACCTGTGTGGGTGGTTTACCAGGGGGTAATGGGTTTTGCACTGTTATCACTGTTGGTGACGCCACCGCCATGGGTCACTCTCCACCACCAATAGCCACACTCCACCAGTGTCCACACCATTCCAGCCAGAATTTCCACACACCATTTCCTCAAATTTTATTCCGGGTGGCGGGTTGTGGATCGAGGCTCCGCGTACCAGGGGAGGGAGGGAGAGAGGGAGGGAGTAGATGGAGCGGAGGTAAGGGAAAGGCAGATGAGCTGCAGATAACAGGAGGGAGGAGAGACAGATGTGGTGGAGATAAAGAGATGGAGGAGGTGCCGATGGGGTGGAGGTAGAGAGATGGAGGAGGAGGAGGAGAGGGTGGTAATGAGGTGGGGATAAAGAGATGTAAGAGGTGGAGAGAGAGAGAGAGAGAGAGAGAGAGAGAGAGAGAGAGAGAGAGAGAGAGAGAGAGAGAGAGAGAGAGAGAGAGAGAGAGACAGAGGGAGAGGGAGAGAGAGTAGAGGCTGATGCGAAGTAGTTTGTTGTGGATCATTTGTGGTTAATTGATGTTTACACACACGCACACACATATAGGCTGGGGGCGTGATAGCTGAGTGGACAGCGCTCTGGACTCGTAATCCTCGGATCCGGGTTCGATCCCCCGTGATGGCAAAAACAAAAATGGGCAGAGTTTCTTTCACTCTAATACCCCCTGTTACCTAGCAGTAAATAGGTACCTGGGAGTTAGACACCTGTTACGGGCTTTTCCTGGGGGGGGGGGTGAAAGAAAAAAATAGTAGTTAGTAACAGTTGATTGATTGACAGTTGAGAGACGGTGGGGCCAAATAAGGGCCAAGTCCACGAAATCTGAGGTGTGGAGTTTTCAGTTGCATATTGGCTTGGGATCCATTCAAGCTTGTTCGCATTTGTGTTCCTCACGTGGCCCCGCCAAGTGAGGTGATTCGATGAAATATCTGTGCCCAAGTTGACCAGTGAGCGCTGTCGGATCTTGGATAAATAGTCTCCACACTGACTGTCCAAGATTTTTGTACAGTCAGTGTGGTCTAGTGGTTAAGGTACCAGGTACGCCAAGGTGCATAGTGCTCCTGGCTGTCTGGGTTCGAATCCTTCTGGGGTGTAGAGTTTTCAGTTATATATATATATATATATATATATATATATATATATATATATATATATATATATATATATATATATAATATATATATATATATATATATATATATATATATATAATATAATATGTACGAATAGGATAAACAGTAAGTACACTAACCGGACGAGGTCCAGAGAGACGTCCTCAGACAGGTCCCGGAGCTGAGGGTCACGACCTGCCGTCTCTGGCCACATGGACATCCAACAAACAATGATCACGGAGTGGATAATACTCTAGGGAGCCTTGGGTACACACGCAGTGGGTAGGGACATTATTTGACGTGTGAGGGCCCACAGCCAGGGGAGATGGGAGGACCCACAACCAGGGGACATGGGAGGGCCCACAACCAGGGGACATGGGAGGACCCACAACCAGGGGACATGGGAGGACCCACAACCAGGGGACATGGGAGGGCCCACAACCAGGGGACATGGGAGGGCCCACAACCAGGGGACATGGGAGGGCCCACAACCAGGGGACATGGGAGGGCCCACAACCAGGGGACATGAGAGGACCCACAACCAGGGGACATGGGAGGACCCACAACCAGGGGACATGGGAGGGCCCACAACCAGGGGACATGGGAGGACCCACAACCAGGGGACATGGGAGGACCCACAACCAGGGGACATGGGAGGGCCCACAACCAGGGGACATGGGAGGACCCACAACCAGGGGACATGGGAGGGCCCACAACCAGGGGACATGGGAGGACCCACAACCAGGGGACATGAGAGGACCCACAACCAGGGGACATGGGAGGACCCACAACCAGGGGACATGAGAGGACCCACAACCAGGGGACATGGGAGGGCCCACAACCAGGGGACATGAGAGGACCCACAACCAGGGGACATGGGAGGACCCACAACCAGGGGACATGAGAGGACCCACAACCAGGGGACATGGGAGGGCCCACAACCAGGGGACATGGGAGGGCCCACAACCAGGGGACATGGGAGGGCCCACAA
>NC_091237.1:17554876-17562376 GCF_040958095.1 Procambarus clarkii | reverse complement strand
GCTCAGTCGATTAAGGCAGTGTCTGGGATGTTCCCGGATGCAGGTTCGAATCCTCGTCACGGCCCTTGTGGATTTGTTCATTTGGACCTTCCTATTGAGAATGAACCAAGCGTTACTATTACCTAGCAGTAAAATAGGTACCTGGGTGTTAGTCAGCTGTCACAGGATGCTTCCTGAGAGTGGAGGCCTGGTCGAGGACCGGGCCGTGGGGACACTAAAGCCCCGAAATCATCTCAAGATAGCGCTCCTCTGCGTTGGTCTCTCCTCGTCCTGAGATGACAACAATGCATGAGGCAGAAATAGCTGCCGTAATCATCATTGCGAATTACCCGAGCATGAATCAGGCGGTGATGAGCTCTCGTATCCTAGTAACAACCAAACAACCTTACATTCACCCGGGCTCTAAGAGGCTCGAACCCTGGTGGAGTTAGTGTGGGGGTCCATAGTTTAGTGTGGGGGTCCAGAGTTTAGTGTGGGGGTCCGTAGTTTAGTGTGGGGGTCCAGAGTTTAGTGTGGGGGTCCATAGTTTAGTGTGATGGTCCATAGTTTAGTGTGGGGGTCCATAGTTCAGTGTGATGGTCCAGAGTTTAGTGTGGGGGTCCAGAGTTTAGTGTGGGGGGCCAGAGTTTAGTGTGGGGGTCCATAGTTTAATGTGGGGGTCCAAAGTTTAGTGTGGGGGTCCATAGTTTAGTGTGGGGGTCCAGAGTTTAGAGTGGGGGTCCAAAGTTTAGTGTGGGGGTCATTTTGTGGTACAGGTAATAGTGTGGGCGTTATGTAGGGGATCAGGGTGAAGTGTGGGCGTGGTGTTGGGGGTGTAGAGTATTTGGGGCGTCGGGGATACAGTGTGGGAGTGGATTTAGCAAACAATTCAAGCGGCAGAATAGTTCAGTTATAACGCAACAGTTACAGCAGGGAAAGAAGGCCTGAAGTACGGCATAAGCTTGATTTCACTGGAGATACTGACGGGCTAACACCCAACAAGGACGCTGGGCAAGACGTATCTGGTGGCGCAAATTTCCAGAGACCCCCTCACCCTGGACTCTGTGACAGGGAGAGACAATGTGTCTCATCACCCTAGGACAAGCGTGTAGGGTCGAAGGCCTGTGAGAAACATATGTACCCATGTTGACCAAACCACACACTAGAAAGTGAAGGGACGACGACGTTTCGGTCCGTCCTGGACCATTCTCAAGTCGATTGTGAGCATACGTACTCCCAGTCAACTTGAGAATGGTCCAGGACGGACCGAAACGTCGTCGTCCCTTCACTTTCTAGTGTGTGGTTTGGTCAACATATTTCAGCCACGTTATTGTGACTCATCGTCTGCATATGTACCCATCTCCCTACGTCATCGCTGCTCTTGAAACAACCCCAATCTAATCTAACCTATCTTAATCCAAACCAACCCGCCCCAACCCAGCCTATCCTATCCTTGCCTGATCCTATCTATCCTAACGAGAATAAGATGTCAAACTGTGTTTTACATATGCCGTGTATGAGGTGTGTGACGTCATAATATTTATACCGGTAAAGGGTTTGGATCCTCCCGGGAGAGACGGTTCCTGTCATACAGTATACTACTGGAGTCGACTTCACTCTCTCGTTACACCATTTTCATCACATATTCTCAGAGTGTGGTTTTAAATACCACTGTTGTTTTATATGGCAAATAACCGAAAAGTTATTACACACAGAAATCGCAATAGCGTGATGCATCAAATGAACAAATCCACAAGGGCCGTGACGAGGATTCGAACCTCTTAATTTAGATTCGAACCTAAGAATTTAGGCTCGAACCCTCGTCACGGCCCTTGTGGATTTGTTCATGAAATGTTATTTCTCGAACAATATTGTAGATTAAGTAGTTGTAGCGTAATATAAGTTCGTACATCAAGTGAAACAAATGAGAATCGCTTGTGGCAGTCGGCGCAAGAGGCGGGGAGCCGCGGGCGCCAACTCACAATGGTGTTGATGGCGCCGGGAAGGTGTTAAACCCAGTGGCTCCTTCACATTACCCGGATTAAACCCCTTTCATCCGCCATTGTGTGTGTCATTTATTAGAGGCAGAGGAAGGATAATATCCCGCATCGTAACTCTTATTATGTCAGGAGGTTTGGATCCTCTCGTCACGGGGTTTGTGTTTACCTATGCTAGTTATATTACTTAAGTACATAAGAATAGGGGAAACTGCTGAAGATCTGTTAGCCCAATACTAGGTCGCATCCTATTTATATCCACCCAAAAGTCATTCATATTTTTGTCGAACTTGCGCTTGAAACAATCCATCGAGCCTACTTCTGTTTAGTTAACTGGCAATTTGTCCACGTTACTTATATTCTGGATATATATACATCTTTGAGTTTTGTGCTTCCACTCAAAGAGATTTCCTTGATGAGAGGATCGAGCCCTGCAACAAACCCATAGTTTTCAGACATCTGACCAAAAGATACCAGACAGACTAAGTACATTCCATCCACTAGCAACGAGTCCCTTCTGGATTAATTCTATTAGGAAATCGAACCGAGATTGCTAACCTAACCCTAATATTAGGTGAAAATTGTGTTTTTTAGTGTTTTCAGGACCTTGTTCCATGAAAGGTTCCAGTTAGCAATGTTTCCAAGCTTTAAACATCTACGTGTTAGTAAGACATTGTTGGGAGGACAGTCATTACCTCAGGTCGTCGTCGTTTTCAGTTTATTAAGACATTTTTGTAATACCTGCTGCTGGAAATATTACATTAACTCAAATAGAAAAGTGAGGAAATATCAGGATTTAAGTTAGCTTCCATATGTGTACGTCATCGTGTGTGTATAGCCATTATTTTGCATTTTTATGTAAGCATTTATGTGCTTACTTTTTGTACATATTTGCAGATTCATGCGTGTACAGATGATTGGGGAAATGAATGTGTACATATGTGCTCACATTAGCAAATATTCACTTATATAAACACTTAAATGAATTTAAATAGTGAGGATAAACATTTTATAAGTGAAGTAGGTTACAATCTTGCAGTTATATATACTCTGGTAAAGAATGAGTAACTTTTCAATGCTGTTCTTTATTTTGAATTAAGTGAATGAAATAAGAGAAGATAAATTTTAAGTGATACAGGCAGTTGAGTTTATTGTACAGACTTTGGTCCAGTTATTAAATTCATCTATTACCCGCCTTACACTGGTGGCAGCGGTGGGATCCCAGTGACTCTTTGATATGTATGTTGTCCTCTGTGTATATATGTATATGTGTATGTATATATATATACATATATACAGGTGAGGCCACTCCAGACCAGGCTGACACCAGTGCGCAACTCCATAGTCTTCTGAGACCGATGGATGTCTACTACTACTATATATATATTAGTATATTTTGGTAGCAGTCTTAGTTGTAAACATATGTTGTTAAATATGACCGAAAAGGTAAGATTAATAATTCTAACACGAATTTTCTTAATATTTCTTATGTTTCTTTTCACTGTCGATGGTAATTGAAAAATCAGTTCTCCAAAATTCATTTTTATTTCTAGTCTGACGCGACACTTGAACGCGTTTCGTAATAATTTATTACATTTTCAAAAACTTTAGTTTACACACACACAACTGTAACCTGTAAACACATTCATACATATATACTTATACTCGCATTTGGGTGAGGTGATATAAAAGTTTTGGGTGAGGTGATTGACATTTACACAAGACAGAATATGAACCAATGGATATAAAAACATAAGAATGGAATTAACTGCAGAAGGCCTATTGGCCCATAGCATCAACACTTCCTCTTGATGCTTCTATATTGATTCGGAGTCTTGAAGTGGGTAGAATATAGTTGTGCATTAATTGGCTATTGATTGCTGGTATTGAGTTTTTGATGTGTAGTGCCTCGCAGATATCGAGCCTCCTGCTATCGCTGTATCTATCGATGATTTCTGTGTTGTTTGTTAAGATTTCTTAACAAGAACGCCATGTTAAGAAGGTTTGTTAAGACCATCACCAGAGAAATCTTAACAAACAACACAGAAATCATCGATAGCGATAGCGATATCAACCTCCAGCGATAGCAGGAGGCTTGACATCTGCCGTATGATGTATAATGTGTATAGTGAGTTCATATATGATGTGTATAGTGACCCACCCCCCTCCACCCCCACTACCGCTTTCTCAGAGGTAGTTGTGTTAACCCTAAACATGCTTAATTCCCTCCCCATTTCCTTCTCATTACTCCTACCCCATTTTTGTTGTGAATTACCCCTATTCCCACTCCTCCCCTTTCATCCCTACCCTGTTCCCCCTCTCCCTCACAATCCCCCTTCCACCCCATCACCACCCTATACCCGCCCCATCACCATTCCATCCACACCTCCACCTCCCCCTCCCCCCCAGTTGCCGCCCCATCACCCCTGCGCCCCTCGAGTCCTCACCTTGGGATGGAAGGGGAGGCCGGCGGAGTGAGGGGAAGGGAGGAGGTGTTTTATCGCGGCGAGGGGTCATGATGGGAAGGAGGAGGAGGGGAAGGGAAAGGTTTATGGGAGGGGAAAGAAATAAGAGGAAGAGAGGGGAGTGGACGAGGCTTGACGGTGGTGTGTGGTGACCCCACGTGACCTTGGTTTATGGTGAGGGGAGAGCTGGGTGAGGGGAGAGTTGGGTGAGGGGAGAGTTGGATGAGGGGAGAGTTGGATGAGGGGAGAGTTGGGTGAGGGGAGAGTTGGGTGAGGGGAGAGTTGGATGAGGGGAGAGTTGGGTGAGGGGAGAGTTGGGTGAGGGGAGAGTTGGATGAGGGGAGAGTTGGATGAGGGGAGAGTTGGGTGAGGGGAGAGTTGGGTGAGGGGAGAGTTGGATGAGGGGAGAGTTGGGTGAGGGGAGAGTTGGGTGAGGGGAGAGTTGGGTGAGGGGAGAGTTGGGTGAGGGGAGAGCTGGGTGAGGGGAGAGTTGGATGAGGGGAGAACTGGTAATCAAGACACCAGCTCATCCTCCGGTTCAGACAGTACTTATAGTGACTATGGGACCCACCGTACATATATTGACGTAGTGGACAATTAGAAAGAAGAATTTAGAACTGACGAATTTGGCCAAACGAGAAGGCTTTTGTATTTATATTAATAATAAAACCTAACGTAACCTCCCTAGGCCTAATACACGCTATCTGAGGCCTAATATAGTACATATATGTACTATACTAGACTCTGGAATATTTATGTTTGGTTTTTAGGTTTATTTTACCGGACTCTGTAAACTGAATAGTACCAAATTGTACTATCTAATTGATGACCAAACCTTATATCAGATGGGGAACAGACGACGTTTCGGTCCGTCGTGGACTATTATTAAATGGTGTGTGAGGAATTAACTACCTAATTGTCCATTGCGTCGATAAAAGTACGATGTTACACACAGTTACAAAACGTATTATCTAGACAGAGGGTATATGTCCCCCCCCCCTCCCTGTCTTGTGGCCAGCCTGGTCTCTTATCTTGTGGCCAGCCTGGCCTCTTATCTTGTGGCCATCCTGGCCTCTTATCTTGTGGCCAGCCTGGCCTCATATCTTGTGGCCATCCTGGCCTCTTATCTTGTGGCCAGCCTGGTCTCTTATCTTGTGGCCAGCCTGGTCTCTTATCTTGTGGCCAGCCTGGCCTCTTATCTTGTGGCCAGCCTGGCCTCTTATCTTGTGGCCATCCTGGCCTCTTATCTTGTGGCCATCCTGGCCTCTTATCTTGTGGCCATCCTGGCCTCTTATCTTGTGGCCAGCCTGGCCTCTTATCTTGTGGCCAGCCTGGTCTCTTATCTTGTGGCCAGCCTGGTCTCTTATCTTGTGGCCAGCCTGGCCTCTTATCTTGTGGCCATCCTGGCCTCTTATCTTGTGGCCAGCCTGGTCTCTTATCTTGTGGCCAGCCTGGTCTCTTATCTTGTGGCCAGCCTGGTCTCTTATCTTGTGGCCAGCCTGGCCTCTTATCTTGTGGCCAGCCTGGCCTCTTATCTTGTGGCCATCCTGGCCTCTTATCTTGTGGCCAGCCTGGTCTCTTATCTTGTGGCCAGCCTGGCCTCTTATCATGTGGCCATCCTGGCCTCTTATCTTGTGGCCATCCTGGCCTCTTATCTTGTGGCCAGCCTGGCCTCTTATCTTGTGGCCAGCCTGGTCTCTTATCTTGTGGCCAGCCTGGTCTCTTATCTTGTGGCCAGCCTGGCCTCTTATCTTGTGGCCATCCTGGCCTCTTATCTTGTGGCCAGCCTGGTCTCTTATCTTGTGGCCAGCCTGGTCTCTTATCTTGTGGCCAGCCTGGTCTCTTATCTTGTGGCCAGCCTGGCCTCTTATCTTGTGGCCAGCCTGGCCTCTTATCTTGTGGCCATCCTGGCCTCTTATCTTGTGGCCATCCTGGTCTCTTATCTTGTGGCCAGCCTGGTCTCTTATCTTGTGGCCAGCCTGGCCTCTTATCATGTGGCCATCCTGGCCTCTTATCTTGTGGCCATCCTGGCCTCTTATCTTGTGGCCAGCCTGGCCTCTTATCTTGTGGCCAGCCTGGTCTCTTATCTTGTGGCCAGCCTGGTCTCTTATCTTGTGGCCAGCCTGGCCTCTTATCTTGTGGCCATCCTGGCCTCTTATCTTGTGGCCATCCTGGCCTCTTATCTTGTGGCCAGCCTGGTCTCTTATCTTGTGGCCAGCCAGGTCTCTTATCTTGTGGCCAGCCTGGTCTCTTATCTTGTGGCCAGCCTGGCCTCTTATCTTGTGGCCAGCCTGGCCTCTTATCTTGTGGCCAGCCTGGCCTCTTATCTTGTGGCCATCCTGACCTCTTATCTTGTGGCCAGCCTGGTCTCTTATCTTGTGGCCAGCCTGGTCTCTTATCTTGTGGCCAGCCTGGCCTCTTATCTTGTGGCCAGCCTGGCCTCTTATCTTGTGGCCAGCCTGGCCTCTTATCTTGTGGCCATCCTGGCCTCTTATCTTGTGGCCAGCCTGGCCTCTCGAATAGCAGTTTGATGTCAAAAGCCCCAACGGACATAATACGATGTGCTTGTAAATCACAACGCCTCACAAACATTCAGCTATGCGTGGATCGTCAGTTAGATTAGGTTGAGTTTAGACAATTTAGTTACGTCATTTTCTATCCGTTGTGACAGCTGGAGAGGACGGGGTGTTGTGTCAGCCTTGTGTGGCTGACACACACAAAAAGCTTCTCTTGTCCGCCCTCTGCTCAACGGACATGTTGTAGATGACTTGAATCAGCCAATCAGAGAGCAGTCAGTGACTGCGTGTGGCGCCCACCGCGTCGGGTGCCCGAAATACGAGACCTCAGTCTGGACCGGGCGAGCAGCGAGGTGGGATGTCGGAGCAAGGCCTCTGGTACACAGGTATAAACGCGAAACAATAAAGATACTAATCTATACCCTCTAGTAGTAAGGACACAAGTCTCTGTACCCACCAGCAGCAAGAACACAGTCTCTGTACCCACCAGCAGCAAGAACACAGTCTCTGTACCCTCCAGCAGCAAGAACACAGTCTCTGTAC